>NW_026267345.1:194313-198147 GCF_000697945.3 Frankliniella occidentalis | reverse complement strand
GTGTGTGTGTGGCCATGGCGCGACCCGTAGATCGAGTACCGAACGTTATTGAACTCCAAGGCAACGTTTTTGAATCACCTCGTGGAATGCCGATCATTCATTGTGTCTCAAAATCGCTGATATTTGGGGCCGGGTTTGCCGTGACGGTTAAAAACCAGGACATCGCGAGTTTACGCCGTCAGCAGAAAGGGGTTGGAGACGTAGCCGTCGGCAGACAAGGCGATAGACTTGTCTTTAATCTGATCACCAAGAAAATGCATTATCATAAACCAAAGTTGGAAGACCTTGAAAGATCTTTAAAGAAAGTGAGGCAGTTGTGTGTTTCTATGGGAATTACGAAATTAACGGGGCCGGCCCTCGCTAGCGGCCTCGATCGCCAACCGTGGCCCACCGTAAAAGCGATGTTGGACCGTACGTTCAACAACAGTAATATACAGGTATTTATTTACCATCTTCCAACCAAGTGTTAGCGCCCTTGGTGGATGGGAGGGAGAGAGGGAGGGGAAGGAGGGGAGGGGGGCGGGTGTGTCTCATTGGCTTAAAGAAATAGTGGTGGGGGAAGGGGGGGGGGCACTATGAGGCCGAGGGGAAGTGAACGAGTGGAATGAGAGAAAATGTGAAAATCGCGAGTCCCTTTTTTTTTTCGTCTATATTATTGCGCGTGCGGAGATTGAAATTGATATGTGATGGGCGCGAGGCACGTGTGCAAAGGGGTCAGTGCCAACCCTTACGCGATTATGGTTTTGGGGATAAAAGTATAAAAATTGGGGTGTGTCCATTGAGAGACGCGTGCACGCACCCCTCGGTTGCGCCACGCGCGCGCGGGGAGTCGAACAATGGGAACCCCTTTGCGGTCGGGAATCACACCCCAATCCGGGTGCACTTACCGAAATAAGGCAAAATCAATAAAAATAGGGTAAAGGGGAGACGAAGAGAGGACTAGGTGAGGGGAAAAAAGTATGAAATTTGAAGTAGAGAGAGGGGTGAAAAGGGGGGGGGGGATCAGCCTGAGCCCTCCAGGTGAGATGAGATGTTTGCACAACACGTGCCGTTAGTCAGAGTCGACCGCCGTTTCCGTAAACAGCACAACAGCATCCACGATGATCCGCTCGCCCGAAAGTGTTCTGTGTGAAGTGATGGCGCTCATTCTCGAGTACCTAGTGGTTGAAGACATCGTCAAGTTGGCGCATGTGTCTGAGGACATATACGAGAGCATAAGTCTATGCCCCAAGATAAGGAATTTGGAGCGAGTGTTGTGGTTTCCCGTCCACACAAATGGATGGGACGAGCATCTCACAACGCAGTCAGCACTCGCCACTTTCCCACTAATCAGGCGATTGTACCTCACACCCGTGCCAGTGTTTTGCCGTGAATTGTTCTTCAAGGAATTACTGTCTATGAAAACTAGGGTAAGTGCGTGGATAATCGGCATTTTAAGTACATTTCAAACAAAAGACTAATTCTAATTTTTATTTGTTTTATGTAACAGTTGAGGGAGTTTAGCTTTACAGAGATGGCAAGTGTATGTGTGAAATCGCAGAATTGGGATCGCACAACGGTGAACAAGTGGCGTCGGCACACGTTCCACCAGAACCAAAAACCAATTGCATACGCATGCGATAGATATATTGAGCGAAAATTAAAGATGGGAGCCATCAGAGACTTTGCCATTCCGTTTCTCAAGAAGAACCGAAAGACGTTACAAGTGCTCGACATGTCGTATTTCAGCCCGTGGATGATCAATTTCACCAACAAGATCGCCGGCCAGGCGTACTTCCCCGATCTCCGGTGCATCATGTTTTCTACCCCAATGAACCTGTCTTTTGAAAAACCACCGTACTTGTGGAGTGCAGACGCATATGGGCAAGAACAAGATGAATTGAAAACTTGGAATAACCGCATATATCCCCATCAAAACCCAGAATCATTAGAATACGGTTATGACGGTTCTTGTTGCAGCCAATGCAAGATGGCCGAGCAATATTGGTCATGGGAAAATCATACGGAAGTCTCTACGTATCATGAAATGTGCTCACCATTCGGACGAGAGACAAGTGAAAAATTGGCAGAGGTTATTTCAAAGATGATATGCCCAGACAAACCGATTGCACCACTCTTGGACATGGTACGTAATGCATTACTAATTACATGTTTTCTTATTACTTATATGCATGTATTTAAAATGCGTGTTATATGTTTCAGATTGTCATGACATTTCCCGGAGATAGTTGGCCTGATGACGAATTTGAGTTGTGCAATCAAGAAGTACTTGGAGACATTAGTAAAGTTCTCGACGGCGAGTGGAAAAACACCGTTATCCAGCACCAATATTGCGAGTGGGAGTACCTGAATCTTTTGGCGGAAGGATATTACGAAAATAACCCTCCACCGGTCTCCAAAATTGTGGACCACTGTGAATGGGAGTTCAACCAAAATCAAGCTTTTGTGATATTTCACAAGAATGATCTCACACCGGAACAGCAGACATTTAACCACTGGTGTTTAAACGGGAGATGGACTATTCCCAGTAAATATCGGAAAGATGACGAAGACGTTGACGACTTTGACTTTCCTAACAGACGATGCGATTGCGATTGTAAATGCTGACGTGGTTGAGATATGGGTGAGTCACCAACCGATACAAAGCCTCCCCCCCCCCCCCTTCCCCTTATGCCACGCAAGGCACCCGTGGCCACGCGCATGCGCACCCACGCTCTCGTCCTCGTTGCACCCCGCACATTTCTGTTCGGAATTCATTCTGCTTTCGCTTGTCGCCAGTGCACCACGCGCAGCTCTCCGCGGTACGCCCACCCCAGCCCCATACCCCGTTCAGAGCACCCCAGCGTGTTTTGTGTTTTTTTTTTTTTTTTAACTAAACATTTCTTATTTTTCATCTTTTTAGGTTTTGCCATGGCTCCCAACCTCATTTCAGTCGGCAGCGGCAACGAGATGCAGGACGTGGGCAACACAATCATCAGCCAGATTCTGCACGGAATACCAACACCGGAGAAAAGTACCAGCAGCAACTTGATTTTACGCCGAGTTTACAACCTCAATTTCTCCAAGAGTAAAAAGGTAACGGTCGGGATGGACGTGACCAACCAGTTTGAAGTGCATTTGTTTCTGGAGAATGCTTCATGTCAACTCGGCGTTCTTTTACCGACCGCCGTCTTTGAAGAGCTTGTGTACGAACCAGAGTGGGTGAAACGCGTGAATGACTTTTTTGAAAAATCCTCACAAGGAAGTGAAATGTCAAAGATGTGTGGGGGATGTGAAGCGAAGTGCATTGTGTTGAGTTCAGGTAATCCTGCTATTAAATTCGGGTTAGACAAAAATAATTATGTCATGTTGGGTGCATCTACATGGTCTACTTTGCAAAATATGAAGCCTCTTATCATTTCCAAGGTGACAGAGTTGACGAATTGGGCCCAGTCTCCCGATATCAAACGTTACTTTTATTACATTTTGAAAAATTTGTATCAATGCGCCCAAAAGCAGGGCTACAGTGTCTTCAGTGATCAAATGGCCGCATGTAAATATCTCCGTGAAAATTTGAAATCATTTCAGGATATAACGCCAGTCGCACAGCCATGGCATGATTTTGTTATGGAACTATTGCCATTCTGACGTTTTTGCAACAGTTCTGATGAGAGCAGTGAATGGACATGTCTTTGAAAACAGTCCCGACACTATCTAATTTTATAATGTGTGTGTGTGTGTAATCTATTTATATAGTGGTGTGCATTTATTAATTTATTTATCAAACGATGTGAGATTATATGTATATATATTACAAGTGTGTGTAAAAATATGGTATACACGAAATTTTTAAAG
>NW_026267345.1:182413-194143 GCF_000697945.3 Frankliniella occidentalis | reverse complement strand
GTGCCAATGCCGTTTCGAGTCGCGCCCTCTCCCCGGCATTATCCCGTAGCGCTTTTTTGAATAAACTAAACCACCCGGCAAGAGAGGAGTGTCTTCCCCCCCTTTCTCCCCCCCCGCCCCTTCCCTACACACCCATACACACTCAGATACAGCGATTTATGAAGGCAAAGAAATAACAACACAATTTGTGAAGGTAAAAACCCCCTTTTTTATTGATTTTTCACACACACACACACACACGAAATAATATTACAATCATTTCATCTTACAATTATGCATTTGTCGTAGAGCTTTCAGAATACTGTACAGGGCATGTTGCCATTCATGACATGTCATCATCTTTGCGTCCACCTTGGGTGCTTGATGCGGATGTTGATGTTGTGGTGGTTGCGGCGGTTGCTTGAAGACATCGGACGCATTTTCAAATAAGTCTTGTACTGGAACCTCGCGTCGTGGCCGCCCTCGCTTTTTCTTTTCTTTTTTCGGCGTCGGCGCCGCCACCGTTGGTGTCGTGTCGACAGGCATCATTGCTACCTGATCTACAAACACACACAAACGCGCACGCGCACACACATAAGTTTTTTTTTTTTTTAAAGGGAAAAAATAATCGAAAATGAAATATCACTTTTTGGGGAAACCAACTCACCTCCAGCAAAGTGCATCAACTGGTCAGGATCGAAGCACGATATGAACTCTGCAAGTGTTTGCTGCGCCGAATCGGACACGTCCATGGCGCTCGCTGGTTAGTGCAAAACTAACTCTCCCACACGTGCAGCCACCCCTCGTTGTTCACATCTGCGCAGGCGCTTGGAAGGGGAAAACAAAGATGGTGGGAGACATGTCATTTTATTCGAGTTTTTTACAATAAATGCATCCTTAAGCATAAAATATTTTAGCACGTGGCATTGTACAGCGGCATCTCTTTGCCGAAAAGATAGACAACTAAACATTTCCACCCATTTTTGCAATTGTACACCGCGGGAACGAAAATGGGCATGAGATAATACAAAGTGGCCGCAACTTACAGAAGTTTGGTCTTGTAATCTAGTTTTACTGTATTTTATTTTCTTAATTTTATTTTTTACAAGAAAATCGATAATGTACGGATTCGATGGTTTTCCAGCGAGGCTATCTACATATTCGATTGACCCCGGTTCAGCGCAATAAATCCCGCTCCAATGGTAGCCGGCCGTATTCGATTCCCCGTGATTAAAACATAAATGAAAGGGAAATTTTGCAATTCGCCGACTCGGAAGTTTATCGATCGGGAATGTCCCGATATGTATATGACGCAGCGCCGGGTGCGTCCTGCACGCTCCGACAATGTCGGACGTGGCTAGGGCACGGTCGATTCCCCGCATCTCTACAGGACGTAGGGTTGCCTCGCACTGTCGATCTCGAGACACGAGTCAAACTCACCCAAGGCCAACACAGTAATGCTATAGTTTAGTGGGTTTGCCAATTCGCATTCAATGGAGAGGCTGCCTACTTGTGGCAGATTCATCGAAGCGGATGCATTACCGCTATCGTCTTGAGAAAATTCAGCGACGATAGCCATCATGCCATTTGCATACCGTTTCAAAGTAAATTGATTTCCCGTTTCCATCTCCTCATCGTCCATTCCCAGGGAACTAGAGACAGAATCGTACGCCTCCGTGTATCCCATAGGTGTGGTAAAATCGGTAAGAAATCTGTGCTCCTCGTTGTTGAAAAATAATGAAATTCTTTTCAAACCGGCATTAATGAAATTAAAGCATGACGATGTATTCAAACCCTGAAAATCTGCAGTTTTTACGATCGAAAACCATAGCAGTGTTGGCAAGTAGCCCGAAAATCCGTTATTTATCGTTATTTGCGGCGAATTCGCCGGGACCACGAACGTTTTGACTTGCGTATTTTTAAAATAATATTTCGCATTGGTTTTTTGAAGCATAGAGTCTATGGCGAGATTCAACTCGGGAGAGACACGATAATAGGGCATGATTAACACGGCGTCCACAATCTGCAGGGTGCCCACAGCAGCGGCGTCTTTACTCCATAAATAGAAAGATTCCTTATTTAGCTCAAAAGTAAACCGCATGCTCACATTGTCGAGAATAAGCATATTGTCTTTAATATTGCAAATGTCTTGCTTTATGCGTGTAATCAGCTGAACATGCTTTGAACCTAAAAATGGCTTTTGACGGGCGGTCCACGCCGGGTTATCCGCGGCCTCACTCGCGTCCTCATCAATAATGCACAGAGATTTTTCCAAATTAGTCTTAAGAGCTTGATTGGTAGCCCGGCTATAAACTTGAAAAATGCACTTGTATGCGTAATGTTCTGGATGGGGCACGACGTCCTTTTCGTTGAAAGACACGTTGACGTGAGAGAAGAGCGAGTCGGCCAAGTTGCAGACGACGCCCGTGTTAACGTCCCCCTCGGCGAGATCGCCTCCGGTCGCCCTCTTCACCATTTTCATCGTGATCTTGAGTTTCGCCCCTTGCACTTTTGGGAAAGCCCCGGGTTGCCCGGGAAGATAAAATTGGATGTTCGTCGGGGATGCGGTGATGGAGTTGACGGGCTGAGCCCTTTTCTTGAATTTGGATTGTATGCATCCTTGCAGCGGTCTCTCATTGAAAAAGTCAAAAAAGGGCAGAAAGCAGTGCTCCATGACGGCTAAAAGATATCGGGGCGCGAAGGGACGTGTGTTCTTCGCGGGCGCCGAGCGGCTACTGTCTGTCGGGGCGGACGGCGCAGACCTTTTCCAGTTTGCCTGCCTCGGGCTCGGCGGCGTCGTCCTTCCCCTCCTTGTATTATTTTCGGAACTTTATTTCGAAAATCGTCCCATCCCTGACGTGATCTGGACTTGACCGTTTCAAGTGGTTTTTCTCTCAGTGCGGGGTCCGCCATATCCTGCATTATTTTCCCCCCTGTGCTAAGCAGTTGATTTCCCACCTCTTTAGCCCCACGAAACAGGATGGGCCTTATAAACGACCACGCATTTTTAAAAAATTGCCCAATTCCCCGCCCCCTTTGCCACGGTGCACTGCTTCGATAATAGATCGCGTCACCTCCCCCTCCCCCTCCCCTCCCCGATTGCTCATAAAAGCGGAGAAAATCCTCTTTGCGCGGATATGCAACCATCTCGCTCGAGCGACGGTTCACGACTACCTGCGCCTCACAAACCTAAGGACGATGCACGAAGGTTCCGCCGAATCTTCAAAGGGGAATGGTAGACCGTACTTATCTCTGAGTGAAACCTGCACGCTTTGAATGACGTTATTTTGAACTGGGTGGTACTGAATGTGATCGAAAATATAATGATTTTCATTCGGTTTCAAGTGGACGATGCGCAACCATTTACTTTTAACGTCGGACAGAGTTTCGCTCGCGACAATATCTGTATAAATGAATAATCTCGCAAGTGAACGCTTTGGTCGTTTATTCGAGTCAGATAGGTATCGCATATCGTTTAGCCTTGCGGGTGCCAGAATATCGTTGAAATAACGTTTTGCCCGCCCGCCCCTACTGGCACTACTTTTTCCCCTCCACTCATTTGCGCACGCCTCATAGAAAATGGCAGATTGTTCTTCATTGTCTAAATATTCTGCTACGGTTCTTACCCAATCATCGAGTTTATCAGTCGATACGGTACGAAACGCGATTCTACCCAAACCTACGACATGAATCGAAGATATATTTACGTCATCTGTGAGAAAGTTTTCATACAAGTCCGGGGGAGGCATGTGTGCCAATGCCGTTTCGAGCCGCGCCCTCTCCCCGGCATTATCCCGTAGCGCTTTTTTGAATAAACTAAACCACCCGGCAAGAGAGGAGTGTCTTGGTATAGCAGTCAACTGTGCGATAGTTAAGGCGGGTCTCGGCGGCGGCGGCGGCGGCGGCGGCTTCCGCTCCGGTGCGGGCAAAGATGCCGGTGCGGCGACAACTGCCGGTGCGGGCAAAGATGCCGGTGCGGCGACAGCTGCCGGTGCGGGCACAGGTGCCGGTGCGGGCACAGGTGCCGGTGCGGGCGCCGGTGCGGGCACAGGTGCCGGTGCGGGCACAGCTGCCGGGGCGGGCACAGCTGCCGGTGCGCTCTCAAATTTGGGCGTGGGCGTGGGTTGACGGATAAGTGGGGTCACGATGACATCTGCAGGTGCAACGGGATCACTTATCGGCGAAGGTGCCACAGGGGCGGGCGACGGGTCTGAATCCCAGGTCTCCCATAGCGACGCTTCCGTCGACCGAGGCCTGCCTGCGTCGGACGACGCCGGCGCGGACGCCGTCTTCCGCGCACCCGTCTCTGACAGGGCATTCTCGTCAACTAACGACTCTTCCAGCGGTGGCGTCGTGGTTCCACCGCGCGGTGGGTTTATCATTAATTCAGCAATACCCACGTCGTATTTACCGTCCAAATATAACGGCTCGGGTAAGAGGACGTGAAAATGTGTCCGCTCGAGTCGGACAGGAGCGGGAGATAAAAATCATCGCGCGAATTCGCCCCATGAGAGGCCCCGTGATGCCACGCCATTTATACCGTGTTTCGCACGTTATCAGAGGGGATCCAAACTTTGTGGTTTTTCGGCCACCCGATGAATGACACGAGGACTTCCTTCAACCCGCGACGTCTTCTCTTCTCGTGTATCTTGTCGACTGGGTAGGATTGGTCCGGTGAGTCGCTCACCCCCAGTAATTCGTCTTCGTAAAATTGCCCACCGACGTCCTCTCCCTCTACATTCTGCAGCGAGTAGGTTTTGGGAGGGCCACGGTAGCGCGCGACGACAGTGTAATACGCTTGAGAAAAATACCCCGAGTACCCTTTGTGTAGCGGGTTAAACGAGAGACTGACGCGAACTCTATCACCGATCGAATATTTATAGTCTTTTTTCCTGAGTCTGGAAAACTCTCTGTTGTGGTTCAGCACCGTTTTTTCCCACACGCGATAAAGATCTTTGTCCGGATCAAACTCGTCGGCCGCGACGCCGGTGTGCGCGTGCGGCGTTCTATTTAACCCATCTGTTATTTTCTGCATCACGTCAATGAATCGCGTCGAATTGGTAAAAGTCAAATAACGCGAAATGCGTGACATCACTTTTGCCACGTTTCTCTCGGCAATAGCACACTTGCTCTCGTTCCCCGCCGTCTGGGACACTATGCCGCGAGATTTTAACATATTTTTGAAAACAGAATTCTGAAACTCCCGGCCTAAATCGTGCCGAATCACTTTTACTTGTCGTGGTTTTATTCTGTCTAATATTTTTTCCATGGCTTTCGTGACAATGGACGCCGACTTATCTTTTAGGGGTTCCAAATAAATCTTTCGTGAAGCGGCCTCTACGCAAATTAAAATATAACGCACGCCGTCGTTGGATGCTTGGAGCGACTGAACATCAATCAAATCTATTTCGAGTAGCCGAAAATAGCTCGCGATATTGTAAAAATGGGTTGAGAATTTTTTTCTGCGTGGGTGGTGTACGGTATACGCAGGGTGCTGAGAAAGCACGCGATGCACGCGCTCGTCTATGTACCGCCGTGAATAATCTGGATACAGCAATTTTAAGGAATCTATAACATATTTTTTACCGGCAAAAGCCGGGGCAGATTGCGGATCGGACCATAAACGCAATATTTCTTCATCTTCAAGCTCCATAGTCTAACCACGACGAAAATATATTTTTTGGGGACGGTGTAAAAGATGCCCTCTTTTTCCCGGGGCTTTCCTTCTTTTTACCGGGAGTTTGCTTTTTTTTAGCAGGAGTTTGCCTCTTTTTAAGTTTTTTCACCGGTACAGCGGGGGTCGTTTGTGTTTCGCGAGTCCGTGTTTTTCTCGTGCGATTGCCGACTCCTGGACTGGGTGGGGTGGCGGGCGCGGTAGATGCGGTGGCGGCAGCTGTAGCGGCAGCTGCGGCGATGGGGTCGCCTAGTGATAGCTCGACTGGGGTGATCTCTTCGGCTGTGGCGTGGCTCAAATATTTCTGCAACGCGTGTTGATATTTTAAAAACGCGGAAAAATCGTTACTGCTCTTGTCTCGTGTGGCTGCTTGTAGCGTCTCTTTTCTGTCTTGATCGAGTTTATTGATTAAAGGCTTCTCACCACGGAGCCTTTTTAATTGTTCTGGCGATATAACGAGATATTTTTGATAAGCACCGTTCATTTTGCGAAAACGTTTCCTGCTAGACTCAGTACAGACGTGAGTATTGGAACCAACCACGCCCCGGTCCCTTTTTGCTGGTAAATCTTCTTTTTGTGGCGCCAATTATTTTTTCTGAACGCTAACTCCCTCAGTTTATTTTTATGCCGTCCGAGTTTTTTCGCTGATTCGGTAGATAGACGGCACCCTCCGTCGGCCGCGATCGAGTTTAGAATGACCTCGGATAAGGCGAGCACCTCCTCCCTACCGAGGGTGCGCAACAAAGCGGCCCGCCTGGCCGGCGTCGCCGAACAGAGGAGGGCGAAAAGGTGGCTATTCCGTTTCAGTAAATCGCTCATAAGTATTATTTTGATCGCCCACTAGTTTTTCGAGTTGATCGGGTGTACAATATATTTCTGTGCCGGTCGCGCTAGGTAAAATGTTGCTCCTAAAGCGCAAGGCAGGGCTACAGGTTTGCGAATTGTCCACGAGGAAGTGGGTGTAGGGGTCTTCTGTGGCGTGCAGGTAGCACTGATATAAGCTGTTTACTCCACGGCCGACCAATTGGGACGCCAGGTGCCGGAAGGATGTCGGACTTCGTGGATTTTTGGTCAGGAGACAATACACGGTGCTCAGGGCGATGTCACGGCTGTAGGGCCCCTTCGGGAAACAATTGTGGAGAATGAGGAACACGGACACGCGCCGGTGATGGCTCGTAATGGTAAACAGACGCGCGATGGCCTCAGATTGACACCGTGAGCCGAGGTCGTCGATCACAATGACTGAATCTTCCTGCAGAGATCTGTCGTCGGGCGGGCCTCGGATTATACTGAACGCCGGCTCGTGGGTGGCCACCTTGCTCGGTATCGGCGAGTCCTCGGGGAGCGCCCAATAAAACTTGGAAAATTCGCCAGAAATCAATTTTTCACGGTTTCTTATAATATCTAAAACCAAGCTAGTTTTCCCCGACTGGCTCCCACCAATTACGGAACAGGTAAAAGGCGACTTAAACTTGAGTGCACTGGGCAACTCGACGGACTCTGCTGACATGATAAATTACTCTTCCATGTTTTTGAAAAGTGTACACACACGCGTAAAGCAAAGACGAACACAATGCTCCCAATACGGCTCCCGCACCCACTATGCTCGGCTCTACGTCGCACACTGAAGCGCCCTCGTCCCGCCTCTGGGGTTTTATTTCTCGATACCCGCTGAAGGACTCCCAATTCGATTGCAAATCGATAAATGTATAATTGGTCGTTGGTACGAGAATATCGCAAAATTCCATCCACGTCTTGTACATCTTTTCGTATGAGGGCTCGTCTATACACACATACAACCTGAATAAGTTTGTGTGATATGACAAATCACCACATGTCTTATTCTCGCATAGGGCACCCGCGGCCAGGAGGGTGAGGGCGAGCGCCAATGACAATGCGACCATTGTACTGAGCGAACGAACATCTACTGAAGGAGGGGGAGGCAGGGACGGTCGGACGGAGCCGAATATGTACCATAGAAAAATCGGGTGTAAAAGACATAATTTTATTGATTTCTTTTTTTAATATTGTAAGAGTAAAAATAATATTTACAAGGAACGATTCATTCATTCATTCATTCATTTATACATTAGCCGGTGATGTGCGCAATGCTGAAAAGAGAGAGAGAAATAACATTATATATAAGCCGATTTTTTTTTCTTTATGTGTAGATGTGTACATTTAAATTATATTAAAGTTTACCTCGAACGATCGTGTCGACCGTGTTCTTGTTGTTCTGGACGCCGTCTGAAGATGTGGTTGCACGCACGCCTACAAATAAAATTTAGAGAACTATTGTAATTATTATTATTATTATTAGTTGAGTCACAATGGCCATTCGAAAACGCAAACTCACCGCGTATTTTGCAAATCTTGTATATTTTTTGAGGCAGTCACCTTATTCTAACTTTGACTTTATACATCATGCGCTTATAGATATGAACCAGTACTGTACATTAACACATTTTTACATTTCATCCTCTTCCTCCGCCTCTCCCCCCTCCCTCTCTCTCTCTAACCCCCCGATAGGCGGGCCTCTATAGTTGTGAGGCACGGTGTGAATGCCGTCTGGACAAAAATACCGCTTTGTGTCAAAATTGCTCAATGCACATTTGACGGTATCCCACGTGTAAATGGTTTGCTTACCATCCTGTCTAATATAAGAAAAAGCTAGGGATTTTTCATAATTTTCAATGAGGCACTTTTTATAACATTCAAATGTGAGCCCTTTCTCTGCAGCGCTGCGTTGCACGCCCTTGCATTTCTTTACGGGCTTGCCGTCTGGAAACTGGAGGCAATAGTTTTTCGCACGCAAACCAACAAAGGACGTCACCATTCTCCCAGGGTGTTCATCCTTGAGGAAAAGAGGAATGCGTTTCCTAGATTCGTCGTATAACTCATGGTCACGGGGATAATTTGAAAAATCCATCATGTGTGCAATGCTTCTCTGCGTCTTTACAAAATCGTCCGATTCGTAATGGAAACCCCAGCAATCAGTGTCGTGGCAAAGTAAGCGTGCAGAGGGGCCCAATTGCTTTTTTAATTCGCCGTACAGTTTGTAACCATAGATTTTACTCTTGTCCAAAATGGCCATTCCGAGACTGACTGGATAGTTTAGCTTTACAGTCTTTTGTTTCATTTGGACCGCGATGAGGTCGGGGCCAAATATTTCAAAACTGTGAAAAAAAGGACTTTTCACCATTTTTACCAGTTTTTCCTCATTTCTGCACATGATCACGGACACATGGTGACGCGATGATTTCAAGGAATAACCAAAAATATCGTTTCCTTTTTGTTTGAAATATTGAGCCTCAAAGTCGCTTTTCGCGGCGGCTCTTTTTTCAGTGAGATATTCCAAATATGGCTTCAAATATGGGGCCTGCCGGAACTTTAATCCTTTGTGCACCCGGGTGACAATAATACCCATTTCAAGGTATTGTTTCAATATGAGTGAATGGCATACATACTTGTGGCGGGGGCCCAAATGACTCACCAATCTGACATCATTGGCAGGCATTCTTCTACCGCTTGCCTCCAAAAGTCTATGCTGCAAGGGCGACAACATATCTTGCGATATTTTCATCCTTTCTGGCATCGCTGGAAAATCGCGATGAGCAGCGTGTAATTCTTCAGGGTATTCCGTGTCCACCATCCATATATAGGCATATTCATCTTCTTCACTCCCTTTCAATGGGTCATATTCTTCCGGCCCCACCCACTGGAACTCGCCAATGGGTAGAGATTTGGTCATCGTCCCCCCGTAGAGCGCTGTAGCGTCGTACAAGGAAATCCAAGATTTGGGAGCGTTGGGGTCATAATTTTCACATTCCTCATGGTTCGCTTGGGCGAACCTCGTGCTTATCACACTCTGCCCACCCCTAATGCCCATTTCGCAGAAATTAAAGTGGGATGCGTCAGAAATCAATGAAATTTCTGCTCTTGTCTTCTTTAGTGCGCACGCCCAACTAAGGCTGGCACCGGATACGAAGCGCATCGCCTCCAATCCGAACGTCTCCCATGTCGTTCTGCGGTATGAACTTATGACATCACAAAGTAATGCACAATCGCATACGCAATAAATAATAGCATAAATAAGCAGATTTGGGCACTCAAAAGTCTGAAATACTTTTTGAGCGTGGGCGTACATTTCATCCGAAATACCCTCACCTTTCACTCTGCTATAAAATTCTTCTTTGGGTGGTAGTTGTGTTTCATACAACTGATCATACTCTGTAATGTAGTCATAATAGTAAACTCCCTTGGATGCCACCAAATCTCTTTTGTGTGGTACAGGGAAAGTTTTATTCAGCACAATTTTGTCGGAGGGTAGTAATCCATTGACAAGGGTATCCAGCCCACTCATCAAATGCCGAAAGGAATCAATGAATACGATGGCTCGCCCCTTCTCCCCCAAGTTGATACGGAATGACAAATAGTGAGATTTTGTTTTTGGAATAACTTTTATGTCTTTGTCTTGCAATGCCGGGTGGTTCACGGCCGCCTTCATGACTATACAGCTATCATACCGGTTGCTATTGTGTGCCACTGCGACCAATCGGTGTGTGCGGCGGCGGAGCGCGTTGCAAGGTGTCGCATGTAATGCGTTTCTGTAGTTGAATGTGGGAGTCAGGTGGCAGTGGTCCGGCACCTTTTCGGCATGGCTGGTAAACTTTTTCCCGCATAAATGGCATGATGTGGTTCGATCATATTCTTCCCATTGTTCATAGCTCATGTGCTTTGGAAAATCCTTTCTGTGCCTCGTGAACAATTCATTTTCAATTTCCAACACCTTTGTAATAAAGTGCTCTGCAACCCCTCCATCATTTGCATGCACAATCGGGCCGAGCACTCGGTTGCCTAAGTGGTCAATGACAATGATTGTGTACAAAAATGGGATGTGCTCACTTATTTTTCTGGTTTTCTTGCCTTCATCTATTTCGACGGGTTTCATGTACGTTTCAAAATCGAAGACCAATGTAAACTCTTGCCGCTCGCAATAACCATAAAATTTTGTGTCAAATGATATGGTTGAACCTGGCTCGGGAATTTTAGTTTTTTGCACCCCGAATTGTCTGCACGTCACTCCGTGCTCGTCTCTCGCATCCGCACTCGGAAGAGAAAAGAAGCAAAAGCGACAGAAATGTCTGCGTCCACGAGCGAGCACGGGTACCGCGCTATACAACATTTGGTCCATATCTGTCACTAGGGCGTAGTGGTACTTTAACCCTTTAGTGTCTGAAAAGTATAACAAGCAAACGTGTATCTCACTCTTTTCATAGCTGGCATACAAGGGGTGAAAAACTTTGTCTCTGTTGCATGTGACTACACTAAACGAAAATTCTGGATTAATTTTTTCAAATCTAGCAATATTATCAATCTTAAAATCCGCTGATTCCATTCTGCCAAAATTGAGTGTGTCATAATAATCTTCATAGTGAGTAACCCTCTCTGGGTGTGGACGGTCACACGGATATTTTGCGGCGAGACAGCACCATCGAAAACATTCATTGTCATTTTTATTCTGAATGTTGATGATACCCATTCTTGCGTTTGCGAGAACGGGAGGTAGCCGAATGTAGCTGGATCCTCTCATGGGGCTGTACTTGGCCATTGATACTTCTATAAAAAATACTTCGGTTATCTGCCATGATGAACCTTGCAGTTTCAAGTTGTCGCTCGCATCGATAATTTCCAAAATGCATTTCTCTACCTCTGCTTCACATGTGTGGGCTGGTAGAACGATGTGGTTTTGCGAACGCAAAAATTTTTCATCTTCTTCTATCCCGTCCTTTGTCTCGCGGGATGCACCCACCCGCACTGTCAACCAAAACTTGAGTCCTTTAAGTTTTAACAGCTGTTGCCTTACTCTCGCTATAATGCGTTCCTTATTTGCAATTAAAGCGATATTCAAGTCATGGATTTGATCGTCTTGCCTCATTGTCAAACGGTGAATGTTTGCGACCCCATCCAATGCAAACTCTGTCTCCCATTCATTCTCCTCGGGTGTCCCTCCCGCTGCTGCCGCCCCGCCGCGCTGGACTGGGTGGCGACGCCGGCCGCAATGCACCATGTGTGCT
>NW_026267345.1:177828-180769 GCF_000697945.3 Frankliniella occidentalis | reverse complement strand
AAAAAAAAAAAATATCATGTATAACAGAATGAACTTGTCATAAAATAAAAATAAACTGTAACATAAAATATCAAAAATTAACAAAATCAGTTTCAATAACTGTCCTCTGGCAAGATCAGCAATCTTTTCATTTCGTTGGAAATTGTTGTGGGCCTAGTTTGAGGCGTCCGCAAGGAGCTGATCAGAGGATCGGACGTTATGAGTAGCTTCTTCATCAAGTCGCTATTGGTAGTAACTCTAATGAAGAAAATTTGAATTTAGCTACTATCACACGTTAAGTTAAAATGACCAAAGAGAACACACGTACCTGTTCAATTTTCTAGTGTATAATTCTCTGTACTTGCGCACCTCCTTGTTCCTGCTTTCTTGTGCCTCCTCAGAGAGTTGGCCACACGACAAGGGAGCAGCCTCAATTATGTCAGCCCCATGAATCAAGATTTTATGGACCGCCTGAGGCATGTAAAACCATGGGTACAGGCGAACATAAGTTTTAGCTGTAGTCCAACAAAACTTTCTGAAAACCCCAATATTGAGAGGCGCACCACAAGACAAAACATTCAAAATCAGTGACAAACGCTCAATCAATCGGAAATCGACACCAGTGATTCTTAAGGCTGTTTTTGGGTCATCAAAAAACCGACGAGCAGTGTTGCCATCGTTCGTTGAGCCGAACCCCTGCTTGACACAATCAACCAGAAGCCCAGTTTCTGATCTGTAACTGTCCTGAATTGCTTTCTTGCGTAATTGGACGCTCTCTTTGTCTTTGTCGCAGCCCACCCGCCATTTTTTTATGTCCAATTTATAGGAGAGATTGAGCACAAATTCTAAGCACCTAAACAAGAGAGTGGAATTTAGATGTAAGAACAAAAACCCTTCTCTTATAATTCCAAAATTTAACAGTAAAGTAGTGTACCGGATGCGAGCATGTAGAGGGGACAGGCCGAATTGAAATGTTTCTCCATTAACTTTTCGCTTTTTAACAGCTTCAAGCTTATTCATTTCGACTGGACGAGCCGCACAGACATGGCACCTAGAATTTGCATCAATGCCTGCCGGAAAAACATGCCAAATAAACAAACAAAAATAGAGGGTGTTAAACTTAGCGTATATACCAGATAGTGCAGAGCAAATTTTGCCGTCAAACATTGACGCGACCATTTCATGTGAAATGTGAACAGAGTCTTTTAAAGACGTCTGCACACCAGTAGACTGCAAATCAGTAATTGCTGACTCAATCCTTGAATGCTGTTTCAGAATGAATTCATTTGTTTCCTGGGTATATTCGAAGCTGATTGGCCGACAAAATCTAGTTGACGATGGAGCAATGTTGAGCCAGAGAATATGCTTGCTACCTCCACTACTCTGTAAATAAACGTACAATCTTTACCTTCAATAAAATGGAGAACTTAGTTGACCTGAGTGCGTGAAGTAAACTATACCAGTGACAGCTCTAACGGGACCAAACTTGTCAGAACTACTGAAGCATCGGAAGAAATTTCGGACACCTTCTGTTTAAATGTTGCGTGACCACTGCTTCCATCAAAGCCCCATTTAGAGATCAGTGTAATCTGCAAATCTTTGAAGGGCTCGTTACCTTCTCTGTAGAAGAAAGCAAAAGAGAATGAGTAAATATACATTTTTTTTATGGCAATTTAGCTCAAATTTGCATATGTATCGGACATCCTTTAATAAACTACACATAAACACACATAGTTCAGTATTAATTCTCTATGAAGTTTACGCTCTTTACTACAGCTCTTACGTACTATATTAAACTAAAGTCATGCAAGCCGTGCAAGCCAAATAAGAAAGCTACCCAAGTAAAAGCCTGATACCTTAAAGATGCAATTTTATCTTCTACCATGTGAACTAAACGGTTTGCAGTATGGTCTAGAAGTTCTTGAAGGGAGACTTCAGAAAGTCCCTCTCTGTTGGTAATAGCTGTGGGGTCTGGCATACATCTCCCTTCCGCTTCTTCAATGACTTTTTTTGGGGGGTACATCTTGGGCAAACCATGAGCAACCATGCCCATACGCATGGTATCATACTTATTTCTGCTTAAACCTAGGTTCAATTTTAGGGCAAGGGCCTCGTCCGGGGAATAGTTCCTAACGTTTTTAAATTTATTGCCACGTTCAATGGATTCTGTTAGCTCCTCAGGATTTTTGCAAGGACCCTTTACAAGATCAGCAGCTTGAGGATTTCCTTCTTCCTTGAATTTTTTGACGCAAGCAAGTCCTAATTCTGTTCCGGAATGAGTTGATTGTAAACCCTTTTCTATTCTTCGTCGTGAACGTGTGGAGGATAAAGCATATGCCTTTCTCGGACGGCCCACGTTTTTTTTTGGCAGGCGAAAGCTTTTGAAGAGAAACCTTCTTCTTAAGCCAATCTTCGTAAAGTGCCTCAAATTGGACTGTTGATCTAAAACATGGTGCCTTATTTAATTTGTCCCTAATAGCTTTGCATTCCAGGCGAATGATTTCTTTAGCATTTTTTTTTTGTCATCCGGAAGAAGTTGAGACGTTAACACACTAATAGCGTGTTCCACCTTTTTTTCGTGCGATTTCTTTTTCTCTTCCTTATATAGCTCAAATAAATATTTTCTTGGTATAGAAAGAATTCTCAACCCTGATAGAAGAAAAAGCGGAAAGAAAGTAAGTTAAATAGTGTTCATGCAAAGAGTGGCAGACATCAAGCATTGCCACTAAAAATAGTTTGGAAATGGCCTTGCTAAAGGGGTCAACGTAATAGGCGCACCTACTAACCACGTCAAAAAAAAATAACATGTGAAAAATAATTATTAATGTAGAACGTCTCCTAATACAGTGCGCCCTTAAATATTGGTGCCTCCAGCCTACGAGAGCTTTGCTACGGTCCCCAGCTGCGGGGGCAGGCGCACCGTACTGTACCACATCGCGAAGCCTGTTACGCGTGAGTCCAA
>NW_026267345.1:174157-177541 GCF_000697945.3 Frankliniella occidentalis | reverse complement strand
GCAACACGCATATGTAAACAAAAACAATAGACAGACACGCAACAAGCACTGGTGTAACAAGCTGTTCAGAACTTCGACCACATGGAAGGTAATGAGTCAAGTGCGCAAACGTACCTCAGGAGCTTCTCTGCAAACATGGGTTGTTTCGGCCACACACGCGGATATTCAATATCACTACACCAGCGACGAGACTGCCTGCGGCATGAGCTGACCAGCCGAGTGCCTGGACAGAACTGCACCGCGTGGCTCGGCTTGCCACGCACTGACCGCTGTCACACTGGTCTCGCTACAGAGGGCGCGCAGTAGATCTTACGGAAAATAGCACTTTCGGTCTAGAGCGTGAAGAACAAAGAGGAGATTTCCGGTAGACGAAGCGGCGGAAACGGAACCACCTCGTCTTTCACATCTTCCGTTCCACGTTCCTCTCATTTTGAAGTTAATCACCCAATAAATGACCTTTGCTTTCTTTTTGGCCTAGTTCGGCCACTATGACGTCGAATTCGGTCTGAGAAATGGAATCAGCATGATTTGAAACCCCCCTGTGGTGAGTTTGAAGAAAATCGGCCAAAAAATGAACCGTACCCCCGTTTTTTGGACAAGTTCCGCCCCTGCGACGTCAAATTTGATAAAAGAACCGGAATCAGCATGCTTTGAAACCCCCTTATAGTGAGTTTGAAGAAATTCGGACAGAAAATGAACTTTCCCCCCTCTTTTTGGACTAGTTCCGCCCCTGCGGCGTCAAATTTGGTGAAAGAAATGGAATCAGCATGCTTTGAAACCCCCCTATAGTAAGTTTGAAGAAATTCGGACAGAAAATGAACTTTCCTCCCTTTTTTGGACTAGTTCCGCCCCTGCGACGTCAAATTTGGTGAAAGATATGGAATCAGCATGCTTTGAAACCCCCCTGTAGTGAGTTTGAAGAAATTCGGACAGAAAATGAACTTTCCCCCCCTTTTTTGGACTAGTTCCGCCCCTGCGGCGTCAAATTTGATGAAAGAAATAGAATCAGCATGCCTTGAAACCCCCCTATACCGAGTGTGAATGAACTCAGGCAATTATCGGTAAAAATAATATCGTCAAACTAAAAATGCGTTGTAAAACCTTTAAAATTAGGCGAAAAAGAATCGATTTTCAAAGAAAACCTGCAACTTTCTGCAAGATCGGGCAATTGCCCCTTATTCTAGGGCACTTGGGCTGCACGGGACCGAATATGGCCCCGTTGCCGAATTTGGCCGAAAAAAGATGCAGCCTCGTAAAGTTGCGAGAAAACGCGATTTCTTCATGTCCTTTAGTGTCCTCCAGGACACTGGTATATCATCGGAGCAATCAAACGACGGTAGGAATGTGTTCTCTAGTTCATTACCTTTCCATTGATACCCAATACTTGTAGTTTCACGATCAGGGAGAGCAAAAAAACTGGCCGGAGAAATATAAGTGCAGTCTCACTCAGTTTCATGTCGAAAATAGCACTTTTTGAAGTGTCAAAAGACCTTGAAGGCCAGTGAATTCTTGGGTTCCCCAGGTGGTAGTAGTTCGTATAGACATCCATTAACAAGAACTGGTTGAAGAAAAGCGTGCAATTCAACATTTGAAAATTAGACTTTTGGCCACTTTTTCCTGGTTTGAGCCCACTGTGTGCCGCCCCGCCGCGCTGGACCGGGTGGCGACGCCGGCCGCAATGCACCATGTGTGCTGTGCGCGCGAGACGAGCGCTAAAGCGCTGGCGGCAATACGCACATCGGAAGGCCTTGTCTGACCCCGTGCGCGCCCGCTGTCCGGCGTGCTGGCGCCGGTGCACAAGCAGGGCACCAAGATGCCGAAATATCTTGCCACATTCCTCGCATGGCCGTCTGTGAGCATGCTTCGTCTTGACGTGGTTGCGTAAGACACATTTTGACTTTGTTTTAAATGCACATGACTTGCACTTTAAAATTGGGCGCACAATGTGAAACCTTTGCTCGTGGCGTTGTAGATTAAACCGGCTCTTGAATTTTGAGGGGCATTGAACGCAATGAAACTCTGGTTTGTTATGCGTCTGCATGTGCCTTTGGTAAATATTTTCCCGTATGCGTTTGTTGCACTGGGGACACACTCTTTCTCGCGCATGTGATTCTACATGTCTCGCGAGGTGTGACCGGCATGAAAACGCGCGGGGGCACGTGGCACACTGATGAACCGGCATTATAATTATTCCTCGACTTGGAGGGGTACATGGGTAAATGCTCGCATGTTGTAACACATAAATAACGTGTCGATCATTTCATGCAGAATGTATACCTCACTATCATTTAATTCTTTGCATAATTCGTCAATGAGCAAATGCAACATCGGGTCAAATGACTCTTTGCATATCCTTCGTATCTCTGTGCCGACAATGCTGGGACATGCGTCACCTCTCTTATAGTATTCTTTGAGCTGCAAGCACACATAATGTGACTTTATGGGGTCCCTCGCACATTTCACATAAAATACGTGATCTAGGTCCCGCAAAAAATCTGGCTCTAAATTTAAACAAAAATAATCGCGAACCCACCTCTGCCTATCGCACATTACTGGTTCCACTTCCATTTATACGCATGGTATTTAAGCCTAGTTTCAAATAAGGTCGACTCACCCCTCTTCAAGACTGGAGATGTTGAGATCACGGCCACGCACGTACACACACACACACTTTTCGCGGGCGGCACGCTGCTTGCGCTCGCAATGAACTCGTGGCACAGAATGTTGGCAAAACAGGGAAAAAGTGGCATCACGCCCTCATACTCGGGTCTGTTTCATCCCCCTCCCCACCCGAAAAGGGTGACCGTATTGAGACACATGCCAAGTGGGGGGCAATCCTCACCCTCACTTATAATCCTTATTTTTATCGATTTTGTCTGATTTCACGCGTTCTTCACATAATTTATTGATTCCACTGGCCCACACAATGGGGTGCGTGTGCGTATTGTGTGGCATCCCGCGGGTTGCGGTCACCGGCGCGTGACGCCCCGCGGAAGGCTGCATCGCCGATCCCTTGCGATGGGCGCACTGATATCACTTTTTATCCCTAAAGTTAAAATAATGAAAGCGTGCAAGAGTTGGGGCTGACCCTTTCGCACACGCGCCCCAACCGCGATTAATCTTTTTCTACAAAAAAATGGAAATATAAGAAGCACGCACATTTTCCCCATTTTCTCTTATTCCACTCATTCGCTTCCCCGTCGTCGAAATGCACGGTTCTGCACGCTCCTCCTCTCCCCCCCCCCCTCTACCATTTCTCTTTGCCAATAATTAAACTCCTTTCACCTGAACCGGCGGGCTGATTTCTTCCATCAAAGTGTCAACGGTGTTTCCTCTGCCCCCTCCCCTTCTTTACCCCTCTGCGCCCTCCCTCTCCGCACCCCT
>NW_026267345.1:172360-173767 GCF_000697945.3 Frankliniella occidentalis | reverse complement strand
ATGGTGAAAGTGTTGCATTTCTGTCATAGTAAGCTTTCATTCTGTTTGCAGCCTTTCTGCTCATGTGTGCAACTACTTCATGGATATCCTGCATTGTTTTTCTAACCCAATTTGGGTAGAGTTTATTCATGGGCTCCTCTTTTGGTGGAGGACCCCGATCCATGTCCAGTGGTGTCCTAATAGCAGCTCCAAACATAACCTCATAAGGTGAGAATTTGTGTGATGAGTGCGGCAAGTTTCTGTATGCCTGAGTGATGAATGGTAAGTACTTAGGCCAGTCTTGCCTGTCTTTTTCTACCAGAATCATGAGGTGTTGTTTCAGTGTTTTAATCCACCGTTCTGCTTTGCCATTTGCAGCTGGATGGAACGCAGAAGTCCTTAGCTTTTTGATGTTGTAAAGCTCCATTATTTCTTGGAACAGTATGGAATCAAAAGCTCTGCCTTGGTCCGTCATTAAGGATTGTGGTGCTCCAAAAATAGAGAAAACATGGGTAATTAAAGCTTGTGCTATCTCGTCTGCTGTCTGTTTAAACAGTGGCACTACTACTGGCCATCCAGAGAAAGCTTCAACTGCAACTAAAATGTACTCATGTCCCTCTTTGCTTTTAGGATTTATGGGTCCACAGATATCTACATGCCATCGGCCATGTAGGACTCCCTCTTGGAACAACTTTAACGGAACCTTTGTCATGTGAGCTGGGCCTTTGAACTTTGCTCAAATTCTACACTGAGAAACTACCTCATATGTGTCTTCAAACATCCCTGGCCACCAGAAGAATCTTTTAAGGAATGCTAGTGTTTTGGACACCCCAAAATGGTTGCCTACTCCCAGCTGATCATGGTAAGATTTAACTGTTTGTTTTACTAGTTTGGACGGCAGTATCAGTTGTAATTCTTCTTTTTCTTTTAATCCACTAGGGTGTTCAAACCTTCTGAATAAGAGACCACTCTCTATGACCAGAGAGTTAAACTGATACCACAGAGACCTGGTTTTGCTACTGTTTCCTGCAATTTCCTGGAGCTCGGGTCTCTCTCCATCCTGCACTGCAACCATGATAGGCATTATATCTGGATCTAAAAGTTGGGCCTTTCTGATTTCCTTATCACTGAGTCCATTTGGAATTACTTTTGACCAGTGGATTTTTACTGTGTCTTTGGTAAGTCTGATTTGTTTTCTCTCACCTAAGAGACATGTTGGGCAGTTATCGTCACATTTTATTTCTGTCTTACACTGGCAAACTAATACTGTTTTGTCTCTTTCTTCTAGTCTGTCACATTTCTTGCAGTCATCACATGGCCTCCTGGATAAAGCATCTGCATGCCCTATGCTTGTCCCTTTGACATGAACCACCTGGAATTTGTATGGAGCTAGCCTTTCAAGCCAACGTGCAAGCTTACCTGTAGGAT
>NW_026267345.1:147366-167415 GCF_000697945.3 Frankliniella occidentalis | reverse complement strand
AGTGTAGGTGTCGCCTCCATAGTGATCACTAGTGGCCGTGACTGAGGGTATTCTGTTGTAACCTGGTTAGGTTAATGTTACCATAATACTACAATATGAACTTTTTAATTTATTTCAGTTCATATAAATCAAGAGGCAGACTTAAGCTTTAATGCATAGCATTCTACTAAATATTAATTTAAATCAATGAATTGACCCTTCCATGACTCTTATTGTACATCATTAAATTCACCCTTTCAGTAATGAGGAAACAAATAAAAAAAATTACACACATTTAAAAAAACAAAACATCAGGTAGGCATTAGACGACAGTCTATTGTTTTTAAAAAATAAAGAAAAAGGACTCAGCCCCATAATGCCTTGCATTCTACTAGTTTTTATTGTCAGGTCCTTGTCGCTTTGTTCTACTTCAGCTCTGGGAGCTATCAAAGGCATCTTTCTTCCAGTGTAAATCACAACATTGGCCAAGCGACTGACTGCAAATCAATTGAAGAGATAGTAAATGCATTGAATCAGCACGCAATTTTGGCAAGATACCTGAGGATTCCCGTAACCAATGCAGAGCGTGTAGCTTGTATTGAAAGGTTTGTGCAATCTTTCCAATGCTCGGTGCTTCTGATCATGGTTGTGCAGTAACTTAAATTATCCCATTCTTGTTAGCAACTAAGTAGATGTACGCCACACCACGTCTCGCGTAACAGGCTTTGTGATATCTCACGAAACACTGTTACGCTGCGACGCGCCTGGCATACATCTACCTAGGCCTGCGGCGCTGACACCCGAGTCGGGCCAAAGTCGTGAGTAGGCACTCGGCCCCAAAAGTCACAAATTTTGTTCTTCGGGGTTTTATTTTTACGAGTTACCCTACCGGAGACCAACAAATATCTGAGGAAAAACATAGAAATGTTTTGCAGTCATTTTCGTGTAGAAAACTCCCTCTGGTGCCTAAACGGTTAAAGATAGAGCCAAATGGACGAAATTTTCACCCGTAGAACTCTACTTTGATGAGTTACCCCTTGGGAAACTGTAAAAAAAATATTTTTAAAAAAACTTCATTTTGGGGACCTGTGGTTTTTGATTACTTAAAAATCAAATTTTCGAGCTAGAATGCTCTTCTTCGAACTCGATCTGTCTTTTTAAGACAAAAAACGATCCAGAAAATCCCAGGTCGCTAGCTCAATTCGTTCTCGAGTTATCGTGCGCACAGACAAACAGACACACACACATACACGCACACACACATACACACACACAAACACACACACACGGACGACATATAATGTCACAAATTATTTTTCCAGACAGGGTATAATCAATGTAATTGTTTAACTTACGTGGACATTCTTGATGGCAATGGTAGAGATGATCACAATTGATACGAAACACGCCAAAATAGATGCTGCAGGGTCGAACCGAACGTCTACACTACAAGCCACAAGCCACCGCGGACAGGCTGACGGAACAGGCGGTCAACGAAATCTGAAGTAACTGCTGGCTGCTCACAGACGCGTGCTTTCTGACGCAGCCTCAGGTCGCCGGGCAGCGCCGCCGGCCGGCACTCGGGTGGGGGAGGCGGTCAGAGAGCGAGCGGGCGAGAGAGGAAGGGGTAGGAGGGGCCTCGGCCGGGAGCAGACGATCCCATACTGACAACAGCGCCGTGCTCGGCTCAAAGTATTGTCGGAACATTGCGAGGCGAAATGGCGGGAACGGAACGACCAAGTTTCGGTTCAACTCATCTCGCGCACTTCTCTATATTTTAATAAGATAAATAACAAAATTAATCGAATGTTACGTTCTTCTCCAATTAAATCGCATTTTTCAGAAAGAATCGCGACACAAATTATGGTACCAAAGAAAATTTGGGTGAAAATATCGAACATTGGCTGCAACGTTCGATACTTCCCGACCATCATTTGCTATATATACCAAGCCACTCCGTGTTCTTTTATCGTTCAGACGTCCATTGTGCTGAGCGTTGTTCGTAGTGATCTTTTCTCTGCGCTCAAATTTCTTCGGTATTCCGCTGTGTAACGTTCGTCCGCTTGTCACCTCGTCGGTTGGTGTTTCAGCCGGCTAGTCGAATCGCCAAATTATCTGCTTGTTGGTTTCATCGTTTCACCGGTTCATCTACATCTGTTTGTGTGCCACCAGTAAGTAAATTGTTTTAATCCTTCCGTTCATTTGTGTGTCCCTTTTCCCTACGTGTGTCACGTTCCTCCTCTTTGCCTCTCCCAAACCCGTCCAGTTCAGACTGAACGCGACTCCGGGCCCCACCAGAACCCCCGCAACGAGCGAGCAGCGCGATGTTCGTTTGCGTCCGAAAACGACAGGTGGAAGTGAGATGCGCGATCCGCATAGCTTTCTCTTACTCCCATCTGTCGTTTTCGGACGCGAACGGGTATCGCTGCTCGCTCGTTGCGGGGCTCTGGGTCCTGTGTTAGTATACGATACTAAACTTCTAGTAAAGCTTAGTATTATCCTAGTTGTAATAACTAGCATCCATTTAACTAGGATTTGTCTGGTATCTGCTACTAGTCCTTTTTTTCAGTGTTGAAATTTTTGGCACACAGAATTTGACGAAACTAAGAACTAGGTATATGTACGCCAGACCACGTCTCGCGTAACAGGCTTCGCGATATCTCACGAAACACTGTTACGCTGCGACGCGCCTGGCGCACATATAGCTAGGCCTGCGGCGCTGACACCCGAGACGAGTTAATGGGAGGGTATTCGGGAACAGGGCCTTCCGGCCCCAAAATTTGATATACTCACAGCATTTGTTGGGGACTTATTACTCTAAAATTAGGGACATGAAACATGAAACTTCTGCTGTTCCATAACGGTTTTCATTAAAGGTTCGACTTTTGACAGATCGTTATGTAAAGACAACGTTACTAAATAATCTAGGGACCCTCGAGCCTAAAGGAGGGTGTGGTTCGACGTCAACTGTGTGGTTTTAGTATTACTTCCTGCACAATTTTTCAATATAAGGCCTCTCTTGCGACTTAATAGACCATTTAGTCTTTTTCACCTTATTTTTGCCAAGAAATGCCTCCTAGCGTCCAAACGGTACGAGATTGAGCAAAACGGACGAAACTTATGCCCGAAGGGTTCTCCTTTCACGAGTTACCCCTTAGGAACCCCTGAAAAAATATTCGGTTAAAAATACATTTTGCCTTCTGTGGGTTTTTGATTTTTTTTAAAGTCAATTTTTGAGCTAGAATGCTCATCTTCGAACTCGATCTGTCTTTTTATGATACAAAACGACCCTGAAATTCCCAGATCGCTCTATCAATTCTTTCTCGAGTTATCGTGCGGACAGACAGACAAACAAACAGACAGACAAACAGAATGAAACTTTTCCGGTCAGTGGAGTTATGGGCTTCGCTAATCGCTCAGCCAACAAACTTTCCTTGGGTGGCCCGACGACTGCCTGCACAAGAGTTTGACACTCCGAAACGAGTTGCCTACTTATCGGGGGTCAAAGTTTTCACGCAGTGAGCCCGGCCGGTGCGTGGTGGGGGGAGTCCGTGCTGTAGCGTCACTCGCAGGCGTCTGCCCATGATACCGAGGGTGGGGTTCAACATTCATTTATTTCTAGGGGGTCCGTTTCCACGAAATCACCTAGTTGTGACCCCCCCCCCCCCCCCTGCCGCAAGGTGTGTGTGACAGGACAGAGAGAAGGCTTTAGGTTTTGAAAGTACTTTGCTCTTTTCAGAATTGGCTATAACAGAAATTAAATTGCAGGTTCCATGCCGCCGCACTCGACGCCCGCCCAGCGCGGCTTGATTGCCGGCCTCTGGGCTGACGGCTGCACCGTGGACCAGATTGTCGCCCACCACGCCGTCACCCTCTCGAGGAAGAGCGTGATCAGGTGGGTCACATGACATGGAGGGTTACGGGGGCCTGGGGACCCGACGTCGCCCTGGGGACCCGACGTCGCCCTGGGCGTCCCAGAGTTGTCAGCGATGATGAGACACTCCTCATCAATGCCTCTGTACTCGCGAGACCCTATGACCCCCTGAAGGATATTGTGCAAGAGTTAACACCCCACCTCGCCCCGCATGTGAAAACTGTCTACAAAAGGTGCGTGTTTTCAACTTTGGCTGGTGATTTTACTACGTTACATGGTGCCTATTCTTTATTGTAATTCTATGATTTGGCCACGCAGGGTGAAGGAAGCCGGGACAAAATGTAGGGTGGGGGCGAAGAAACCCGCCCTCACAGAGGAACATAAGTTCATGAGACTGGGGTGGGCTCATGTCCACAGGCACATGACTGCCCAGGAAAGGAATTCGGTTGTATTTAGTGACGAGACCTCCCACCGGTCTGATCAATGTAGGAAGAGGAATCTGTGGAGAACGGACGGAGCTTGGTAAGTTTACCACGCAAATTTGCAGTGTTGCCACTGAAGTAGTTGTAGGTTTTACGGGAAATTTTTCTTTGATGTAATGTTGCAATTTCAAAATTGTTAAGTTCACCAATGCTGAATTTTGTAGGGGCGTTTGGTGTTTAATTTTGAATTTATCTGTATTCTAAAGTGAGACTTTTTCTTTTTTGTTAGATATGAACCAGAGCACATCACCCCGACACGTGCCAGTGGACGTGTTTCACTGATGCAATGGTTTGCCATGTCCGGGGACCTTGGCGGCATTGCAGTATTAAACTGCCCTCCGCACATGACCGCCGCATTCTACCGGTATTTACCATTTACTCATTTTAATATCGCCCTCTAGGTCTAATTTCACTAATCTATACTTTCACTATCCCGGCACGAGATTGTCGCTAACAGTACTGCTACCTAAAAATTTGATTCAGGGATCAGAACACTAGTTACATTGAAAAGCGAGGGTAGCTGTGGACAGTTCTACATTATTTCACTCTGCTTCTTAAATTCCAAGGCGATACGTTTTTCGAGATTATTGAAGCAATGTTTACGATTTGTTTTACAATATTTTCTTTCTTTCAACAGTGACTATGTCTTGGAAGGAACCCTGGTGCCTCAGATGGCTGAAAGAATAGGGGCGGATACGCCCTTCAAATTTGTGCAAGACAATGCGTCGATCCACACGGCAGGAATTGTGGAGAATTGGTTTGATAGGCAAGAACACATTGAAAAGTTGCCGTGGGCACCATTCTCACCTGACCTCAACCCTATTGAGAATTTGTTTGGGTTGATTGCTCTCGAGTGGGACCCAAGGTTTGAAATGACACCTCAGGCCCTGGAAGCTCACGCCATCGAAGTGTATCAAGTCGAAGTGTATCAAGCCATCCAGAGGAGACCTCAGATGTTCACTGCACTGTCATCTTCAACGCCAAGGCGCATCCAGCATCCAGCAAGTCATTGACAACAATGGAGGATCTACTAAATATTAAATTCAATTCTAATAAGTGCAAAAATGATTCGTTTCTTGTAAAAGTAGTCATTTTCATTCGCCCATAAAATAACCCCTCCCCGCGTCCAAAAAACAGACAACAACTTCAAATAAACACCGAAGCACACCCGTATGTCGGCTTAAAATAGGACTAGAAAACTACTCGCTGGTTTGGTCGGGTGCTTCTCCACGCCTATCAAACAGTAGTAGCCAAGTTTGCCACAACGATAACACCCTGCCTACCGATTCAATTATATCTGTGTAAATTCAAGTACTTTTGCGTTCGAAAACTTGGCTGCCTAGGTGGTAGAAGCGGCGACGTGCTCGCGCGAATACGCTCTGCCCTTGGCAGGTCGCCTCGACAAAGCCTATACAGGGTTGACCAGAGCGAAGCCCTTCCCTTCCTGAATTTGCAGGATTATAATGATGCGCGCCGTTCTAGCCAAAAATACCCGACGAATAGCTTCTAATAGTGCTAAAAAATTCACAATGATTGCCAATTGCCCACGCATGTCGGACACTAGTAGCCAGGATATCGACTTGAAAACCGTTCATTTATCGGTACTCGTTATACCTTAGAGGACTTTTGCGTTCAAAATCAAGGCTGCCTGGGTGGTAGAAGCGGTGGTGTGCCCGCGCGAGTATGCTCGACCCTTGGCAGGGTTGACAGGAGAAGAGGCTGTCCGTCCCCGGAATTTTAGTAAACTACTGCTGCAAACCGTTTCAACGGAAAATACCCTAATGCCTGGTTTAAAGAGTGCTAGAAAATACTCGATAAAGTATTCTGCCGATTTCCCAGGCCTGTCGGACAGTAGTAGCCAGGATATCGACTCGGAAACCGTTCGTTTATCGGTACTCGTTATATCTTGATAGCTTTGAGTAGTTTTGCGTGCGAAAACTTGGCTAACGGGGTAGTAGGAGTGGCGTCGTGCCCGCGCGAGTATGTTCGGCTCTTGTCAGGTCGCCTTGATAGAGCGCAGCCAGGGTTGATAGGAGAAAAGGCTGTCCATTCCTAGAATTGCAGTAAAGGACTGCCGCAAATCGTTCGAACGTAAAATACCCGAATGCCTACTTCGGAGAGTGCTACAAACTACTCAAATTTGTAGGCTGCCGATTTCCCACGCCTGTCGGACAGTAGTAGCCAGGATATCAACTCGGAAACCGTTCGTTTATCGGTACTCGTTATATCTTGATACCTTTGAGTAGTTTTGAGTGCGAAAACTTGGCTAACGTGGTAGTAGGAGTGGCGTCGTGCCCGCGCCAATACGTCAAGCCCTTGGCAGGTCGCCTCGTTAGAGCGTAGCCAGGGTTGACAGAAGAAAAAGAGTCCATTCCTAGTAAACGACTGCGGCAAATTGTTCGAACGAAAAATACCAGAATGCATTCTTCGGAGAGTGCTACAGACTACTGAAAACTGTAGGCTGCCGATTTCCCACGACTGTCGGACAGTTGTAGCCAGGATATCGACTCGGAAACCGTTCGTTTATCCGTACTCGTTATATCTTGATACCTCTGAGTAGTTTTGCGTGCGAAAACTTGGCTAACGGGGTGGTAGGAGTTGCGTCGTGTCCGCGCGAATACGCCAAGCCCTTTGCAGGCCGCCTCGTTAGAGCGTAGCCAGGGTTGACAGAAGAAAAAGAGTCCATTCCTAGTAAACGACTGCCGCAAATCGTTCGAACGAAAAATACCAGACTGCATGCTTCGGAGAGTGCTACAAAGTACTCAAATCTGTAGGCTGCCGATTTCCCACGCCTTTCGGACAGTTGTAGCCAAGATATCGACTCGGAAACCGTTCGTTTACCGGTACTACTCGTTATATCTTGATACCTTTGAAGTTTTGCGTGCGAAAACTTGGCTAACGGGGTAGTAGGAGTGGCGTCGTGCCCGCGCCAATACGCCAAGCCCTTGGCAGGTCGCCTCGATAGAGCGTAGCCAGGGTTGACAGAAGAAAAAGAGTCCATTCGTAGTAAACGACTGCGGCAAATCGTTCGAACGAAAAATACCAGAATGCATGCTTCGGAGAGTGCTACAAACTACTCAAAACTGTAGGCTGCCGATTTCCCACGACTGTCGGACAGTTATAGCCAGGATATCGACTCAGAAACCGTTCGTTTATCTGTACTCGTTATATCTTGATACCTCTGAGTAGTTTTGCGTGCGAAAACTTGGCTAACGGGGTAGTAGGAGTGGCGTCGTGTCCGCGCCAATACGCCAAGCCTTTGGCAGGTCGCCTCGATAGAGCGTAGCCAGGGTTGATAGGAGAAAAGGCTGTCCATTCCTAGAATTGCAGTAAACGACTGCCGCAAATCGTTCGAACGAAAAATACCCGAATGCATGCTTCGGAGAGTGCTACAGACTACTCAAAACTGTAGGCTGCCGATTTCCCACGCCTGTCGGACACTTGTAGCCAGGATATCGACTCGGAAACCGTTCGTTTATCGGTACTCGTTATATCTTGATACCTTTGAGTAGTTTTGGGTGCGAAAACTTGGCTAACGGGGTAGTAGGAGTGGCGTCGTGCCCGCGCGAGTATGTTCGGCCCTTGGCAGGTCGCCTCGATAGAGCGTAGCCAGGGTTGACAGAAGAAAAGAGTCCATTCCTAGTAAACGACTGCCGCAAACCGTTTCAACGGAATATACCCGACTGCATGGTTTAAAGAGTGCTAGAAAATACTCGATAAAGTATTCGGCCGATTTTCCACGACTGTCGGACAGTAGTAGCCAGGATATCGACTCGGAAACCGTTCGTTTATCGGTACTCGTTATATCTTGATTGCGTTCAAAATCTTGGCTGCCTGGGTGGTAGAAGCGGCGGTATGCCCGCGCGAATAGGCTCTGCCTTGGGCCGGTCGTCTCCATAGAGCGTAGCCAGGGTTGGCAGGAGACAAGGCTTTCTTTTCCTGAAACCAAAGTCAACTACTACCGCGCGTCGTTTTGACTCAAAATACCCGACTAATAGCTTCGGATAGGGTTAGACACCACTCGCTGATGTAGTCTGCCAAGTCTCCGGTTCTGTCTGACAAGGGTAGCCTAGTTTCTCAGTATTTAAGACCCCTATTTTCGAATCCTTGGCTACGCTTGGCTACCATGGTTTACAGTAGCATCGGTGTGCCCGCACGATTTTGCACTGCCCTGGCCTGTCTGTTTGGCATTGTTGTAGCCAGGCTCTACACGAGATGAGCCCGGCCGTCCCTGATGTCGTCTGCTAATTCGCGTATTTTCGGCCGAAAATACCGTGTTACCTGTGAAAGCGTCGGCGACTTTCCTTTTATGGGATGATGCCACCTGCCGAGTCTCCTGCTCGGTTTGACCACAGTGGCTGCGTCCCTCGCTTTGAAAGACACGACTTTCATTCTTGTTATGATCTTCACACAACACTCCGCGTGTGACGTGACGACCCCGAGCCCCCGCAGACGACACCTGGGACGACTAACCTCTTAATCAATTATATCCGCTCTCATCGCTGGTATTTTACTGCAATTGCGTTTTCACGGGTAAAATATTCCAATTTCAGCCCACCTCTATTTTAAAACGTGGCGTGAGCGACTACTTGGTTTATAGAAACTATTCTTTATCATTATCTCATCATCATCGATGGTTCCTGAGCGTTATTCACACTCCGGCCTGCCCCCCCACAATGCACAGCAAGAGGCACCCCGCGCGAGACTACGAGGTACGAGGCCACCTTTCCTGCCCATTCCGCCGGACAAAACTTTTGAGACTGATAGTACTGTGTACATCGCTACTACGTCGCCGCCACGCGGGCGCAGAGCGGTGTAACGCACCACTTTGCCGCAGGAGCGCCGCGTTCACATCAAGGTTAACCATGTAAGTCTTCATAACAAACTGTAAATCTACCACTGAACCAACTACAGTAAGTTATATCGCAAAGCAACCAATGGAACCCCTTAGGAAACAGTATAACTCAACCTTTGTCCCGGACAGTCTAACCTTGCAGGCAGATAGCGACAGAGGAAAACTGCGTGTTTTGCAGCAAATCTCTAGGTACCTCAGATAAAGATAATTGCCTCCTTGATAACCATATCTCATATTCGCATTAGTCTTTGGCCTATAAAAGGGGATGCCAAAGACAAGGATTATTCTATTCTGTAAGTTCGATTCAAGAACGAAATGGTCGCCCCCTGGAATTTAGTGTTGGGGTCAATCGTTCTGTTTCTAAGTCAGACAGCGTTTGCAGGTAAATATAGACACAGGTATCACTGTAAAAATAATTATCGTGATTTTACGAAATTTTCTCGGTTAATGTTCTAGTGCGAAAACGTCGTTTTAATCAATTATGATAAATCGTTATTTTACGAATTGCTTTGTAAAATCCAAATCTCTAACTAAAAAAGTAAAAATTTGTATATATTTTGTCAAATTTTATGATTTTTGAATGCCAAAAACTTGCATCCGTTACGAAGTATATTTGAAACCTAACGAGACACTGTTAAAAATGTTATATAAATTCAAAACATTTTTGTTATTCATTTTAATAACATGCGTGATTTCATAACTGGTGTTGTAAATAGGAAAAATTTAATAACTGGTGTTGTAAAAAGTTACAATCATAATATGAAAATTCATAGGAGTTGTGAAAATTAAGAAATGTTGTAAATTTACTCAACAGGATGTAACTTTTATGAAACGTTTCTGAAAAGTCATAATGGTTTAAAGTTCAAAAATTATCGATTTACTGTACATGTATACTACTGTAGTAGTCCTACAACTATTCCGCACGCGTATAGATAAGTACAATAAAATAAGAATGCGCAAATTACGAAATAGGACGGGAAGCTAAAGTCGATGTTGCAAGCGTTCGCCACCAGATGGCGTTTTAAATCTTCTGGGAGTATTGAGTACAAATAAGTGTCTATATTCTCTAACGTTATCGGAGTTTGAACAGTTTTTGGCTTTTTCTGAGTTAGGACGGTTATCCTAAAATCGTCTGCATCTTTAACGTTAATATTCAACACATCGAATGGCGTTGTCGCTTAGTAACACTTAGTTCGCGCTGATTGGCTGAGCGATTAGCGAAGCCCATAACTCCACTGACCGGAAAAGTTTCATTCTGTTTGTCTGTCTGTCTGTCTGTCCGCACGATAACTCGAGAAAGAATTGAGATAGCGACCTGGGATTTTCAGGGTCGTTTTGTATCATAAAAAGACAGATCGAGTTCGAAGATGAGCATTCTAGCTCAAAAATTGACTTTAAAAAAAATCAAAAACAAAAGGTTGCAAAATATTTATTTTTTTCAAATATTGTTTTATGGGCTTCTAAGAGGTAACTCGTGAAAGTAGAACCCTTTGGGCGAAAATGTCGTCCGTTTTGCTCTATCTTGTACCGTTTTGGCGCTATGGCTCATTTCTTGGCGAAAACAAGGTGAAGAAGACAAAATGGTCTAATAAATCGTAAAAAAGGCTTCATGGCACAGAACTGAACAGGGAACAATATTTAAACCACACATTAAGGGTCGAACCACACCCTCTTTTGGGCTTAAGCGTCCCTAGATTATCTAGTATCACTAAAACATTGCTTTTTACATAACAATCTGTGAAAATTCGAACTTAATGAAAATTGTCACGGAACAGCAGAAGTTTCATGTCCCTAATTTTAGAGTAAAAAGACCTCGACAAATGGTTCCAGTATGTCAAATTTTGGGCCCGGAAGGCCCTGTTCCCACCCTCCTTAACTCGTCTCGGGTGTCAGCGCCGCAGGCCTAGCTATATGTGCGCCAGGCGCGTCGCAGCGTAACAGAGTTTCGTGAGATATCGCGAAGCCTGTTACGCGAGACGTGGTCTGGCGTACATATAGCTAGTGATATAGAACGGCCTCTCAGTTAGGGTGCTGACCCATCACCCTCGAGTTGTGCCTGTCCCTTCGTAAGAAGCGAAGCATCAGGCACAGCAATTTTCATCAACTGGCAACTCTCAAGCTTGACAGTGTCAGAATTCAAGTATATTTGCAGTAAAATCCCCGGAACTTATTTCAACGATTCGAAACTTTCACATCTCATGTTGTTACTTTCCACAACATGTTATGAAATTTCATAACATACATGTTCTAACTTTTCATTACATTTTTGTTATTTAATTTAATAACAATGTTAGTGTAAATGCTTCACAAAATTTAAGAGAAACAATTTTAACAGTGAATGTTTCGTAAATTATTTTAACAAAGGATTTCGTAACATTTATTTTGTTAAATTACGAAAACCTTTTACAGTGTAGAAACCAGTGGTCGGTGACAAGTGAAAGTGGGGTAAGTCCACTTTTTTCAAAAATCAGTTTTTTTGCATTTTTGGAAACTACTGTGCAATAAGAACCATGTGGTATAGTCAAAACTTCCCTAAGTGCAATAAGCCCAGTGTTATGGGGTCAAATCCCATGTCAATATGGGATAAGTCCGGTTGTAATTTTTCAGACAGGCATAAGTCCAAAACGAGGATTTTCCATAGAGGCATATGCCTCGTTGTGATTGTTGTGATTTGTCAGAATGGCATATGTCCATAGATCCAGAGGACTTATGCCATTCTGACAAATCACAACCGGGACATATGCCCTTTTCAAAAGTCATGCTTGTGGACATACGCAAGTGAAGAGGCATATGTCCGGGTGTGATTTGACCGACTGGCGTAGGTCCACAAGCATGACTTTTGAAAAGGGCATATGTCCCGGTTGGGACTTGTCAGAATGCGTTAGTCCTCTGGATCTATGGACATATGCCATTCTGACAAATCACATCCGGACATCGGACATATGCCTCTTTGGAAAATCCTCGTTTCGGAATTATGACTGTCTGAAAAAATTACACCCGGACTTATCCCATATTGACATGGGATATGTCAAATAACTCAGGTAGTGTACAACGTTCATTAACACTAGAACCGCGGCAGGGGTCATTTTGACCCTTTTTGATTTTCAATTTTTAATTTCTATTTCTTGTCGGGTTGAATATTTTTGACATCGTGTTAAATGATGACAAATGTATCGACACAAAATCCCGAAGCTGTACGACTATTTTTGTGGAAGTTGTGAAAAGATATACCTAAAACCGCGGCAGGGGTCATTTTGACCCTTTTCGACTTTCAGTCTATAATTTCTATATTTATTTTTTCTCTCGTCGGGCTGAAAATTGTTGACATCGTGTAAAATGATGTCAAAGATATCGACACGAAATCCTGAAGCTGTACGACTATTTTTGTGGAAGTTATGAAACAGATATGCCTAGGACCGCGGCAGGGGTCAACATGACCCCTGCCGCGTTTCGCGTCGAAAATGCTGTTTTCTCCAGATAAATAACACCTCAGAGCATACAGAATAATTATAGCAAAAAGCATTTAACGTACACATACTTGTTTCCAATACCATTCCCAGTGATAATTACTCCAAAGATTTCACATTTACGCGCAAAATGCGGCAGGGGTCAAAATGACCCCTTCCGCGGTTCTAGGTATACGAAAATGTCAGCGGTTCTAGTGTTAAAAAAATTAAATCTAGTCTTTCCTATTGCTAAACTGAGCTAGGCCAGGGTATTTGCTTTGCCATGTTGTCCAAATTACAGATACAAACCGTTTTTATGCTCTCCTGAAAAATCAGGTTTTTGGGCATACGACCTTTTCACTTTTCACCAGTGAAGTGTTTCGTAACGTTACCTTAACTGTTAAAGTAATTACTTCAACCGTAACCGAAACGTTTTACTGACCTCTGGGACGATAAGTTACAGATTTGTGTGCATGAGGCAGGGGTGGAAAATCGGAATTAAATTATTGGTTTAACTCCTTTTTGTTCGGAACACAACGTTTCATTCTCTCTGTTTCGTTTCGTTCGGAACGGAACAAAACCGACAATTTTTGCAATAGTTTCATTCGGAACGGAACTAAATCAAAAGAACAAAACTTTCGTTCGGAATTATTCATTTCGCGAGAATAAATTCAATCCTTATTGGCCACGTGGTAAGAGGATCAAAACGTTTTGTTCTTGGTCACTTGCCGGCGAACAACAGCAAGGGAGAGGGGGGGGGGGCGTCAGTATGACGTCACGATACTCTACCCTCTTCCAAACACACACACGCCTGCATGAGCGGACGCACACACGCGTACACGTGCGTGGGCGGATGCGTGTGTGTCGCGTGCGTGTCACGTGCGTGCGCAGATGCGTGCGCAGATGCGTGTCACGTGCGTGCGCAGGTGTGTGCGTGTCACGTGCGTGCGCAGGTGGGTGCGTGTTGCGTGCGTGTCACGTGCGTGCGCTGATGCGTGCGTATCGCATGCGTGTCACGTGCGTGCGTAGATGCGTGCGTGTTGCGTGCGTGTCACGTGCGTGTCACGTGCGTGCTCAGATGCATGCGTGTCGCGTGCGTCCGCACAAGCACGCACGAACACACAAGCACGTAGAAGCACGGACGCAGAAGCACACACACGCGCGAATGCAACAGGTCATAGTAGGCACCGATACGTTTTGTTCTTCCAATGACGTCACCAAAAGAAAGGAACTATATTTTACTCTTACGAACAGAAATGATCGAATCGAAACGCAGTTTTACTCTTGGGAGTTTTTCTCAGTTTTGTTCGCTGAGGTTTTGTTCTTTGTTTAGTTCCGTTCCTTTTCGTTTTGTTCCTTGGAATAGTTTCGATGGAACGGAACTATGCAGTATCGCTCCGTTTCGATCAATTGAATTCCGATTTTCCAGCCCTGGCATGAGGGGGCAAAACTAGTTCAGATATTGAAAGTTCGAATGTTAGGACGCAAACGAGCTTATTTAAATCCGTGTCCGACGAATGTCAGATCACCATGTCAAAACCTCTAACTTTAACGCGAAAATTCCAACGTCTTGCGTTACGTTATAGAACAAACATTATTATACGTTGAGTTACGGTCCCCTGGTGGAAACAGTTAGTACTCTATTGAAAATTGGGTACTGGACCTTCCGTAAGAACGAAATCTCCCGTATTTTTAAGGTACGGACCGCTCCGTAGTCATTATCGCAATGTCAGTTTCTAACAGTAGGAGGTGTGAGAAGTGGAGAGATCATGATTGATCTAGGCAGTTTAAAGTGTTGTAAATCTAGAATTACACCGTTTGAGACAAGTTTTGAAAGTTGGAAAATCACATTACATTCCCGATTTCTGTCTACCTGAACCACTCTGCGCTGATGCGCCGCAGTTCCGTTTTCAACAAGTTTTATCACAGCTTTGGGTGGGCGCATCGACGTCGTGCACATTGCGTCAGGGGGTCGTTGGGCTCCGGCCGGGAGAGGGCCAATTGCTACAGTGCTGAACGTTGTAGAAAGTTTGAGATAAACCGCAGTGAGTGCACACATGACACTGCGAAAATCTGAAAGTTTGAGAAATTTTGCTTGGGATAGGCTGCCTCCTCATGAGCGCGTACAGTGAGGGCTCACTATAGTTCCGCCTGGCATAGTTCCGCCGGTGCTCCCTCCCCGCCAGGCCTGGATCCCCCACTCCGAGCGAGAAGCGGTTCCCCTCTCCTCCTCCCCGCCCCCTTCCCCCAAGCCGCTAGCAGTGTGAGCGAGCGCGCAGTAGAGGAGTGGGGGACGCCGCTCGCTATAGTTCCGCCTCTGGCGACCCCACTCACCAACTCCAATTCTGAACCCGAGGCGGAACTATAGCGAGCACCTACTGTAAAGATGACCTAGGGTTAGGGGCCGATCGGTACGCTCGGCTTTATAATCGTTATTTTAGGTATGCGAGGTGCTGGTTCGACAACAAATACCTAAAAAGCACTTCACCAATAAGTCTCTTACCTTTTTATCGAAGGCCTAATGTGGTTCGGGCATTATTTTGTCTGAAATACTGAAAATATTGGAGCAGTGCGACAGGGTCTCCCCAGCGCTCGCTTATAGTTTTGGTTATTAACGAGATAAAAGACGCGTAAAAGGAGAGATCTTGTTAAATTCCAGATGCTTGTGACCTGCGGCAACGTATTGTAATTGTAAACTTTCCTAAACGATTCTTGCATTGGAAAGTATTTTAAGCATAGCTTATCTGCAGTGAGGAGCACTGAGCGTTGGTTTGAACGGCCGGTTCGCGCCATCCGGGCGGTGACTTCCGGGCTCGCGCATGGGCCGCGCTTTCAGCACTGCGATGCGACCACTGGTTCTGTACGAAAAAGCGTGCGTTTCTAAACGGTATACTCGGTTTTGTTCTAGAAACTATGGGTCCTCTAAAATTAATAAAGCAAAACACATTTCGATGCCTTCTAACGACAAAGTCCGATGTGTTGCGCTCCCGTTACACAAAGTTCGATCTGTTCCGCTCCCGTTACACAAAGTTCGATCTGTTCCGCTCCCGTTACACAAAGTTCGATCTGCTTTTGACCGCTCTCGGGAGACCCAGGTTTAGAGCTCTACCGCAGTTGTGTTGTTGTAGCATTCAACTTTTTCTTTAGAGTATATTGTTCTTCAATCTTTTAGAAACAGACTGCAGCTTTTACTTTTTTTCTACCGGCAATATTAGCAAAAATATATACATAATAAGACCGCGATGCAGACCGGAAAGCAGATCGAACTTTGTGTAACGGGAGCGGAACAGATCGAACTTTGTGTAACGGGAGCGCAACACATCGGACTTTGTGTAACGGGAGCGAAACAGATCGAACTTTGTGTAACGGGAGCGGAACAGATCGGACTTTGTGTAACGGGAGCGAAACAGATCGAACTTTGTGTAACGGGAGCGCAATACATCGGACTTTGACGTTAGGAGGCATCGATTTGTTTTGGGCGCGCTACACTAGCATGCCCCTTCCCCTTAAAGTGATCTCACCTGAAGTACAGTACGCGCTAGTGAGACGAGGAACTTGCCTCCCCGCGAAAAACCGTCCATGCCAAAAGTCAGCCTCTTAGCCAGCGACCCTGTGCAAAATCTGGGCGCTACCAGACAGCGCTTTCCCGACCTGGATCACATTTTAAGTTGGGAACTGGAAAAGGCCGCGAAAGAGACCACCATGCTTATCCCCAGCTGCACTCTGCTGGTGCGCCTAGGAACGACGGGGCAAGGGTAAGGTGAGACCCTATGAACCCTACTTCTCACCAGCTGAGGCGAATCCAGTGTCAGAGCAACCGCGTAAGTATCGTGACAGCCTATGTCACGTTCGACTCATCAGCTTTGTGTTTTTCGGTGTTATTTCTTTGCGCATATTAGGGCTTTACCATGCCCACACCAAAACTGTTCTTAACGCCAGGTAGCGCCAGCGCTCCGATAGGATTTTTCGAAAAAAGGGTATTTGCTTCTGTGCCGATGTCAGTTAGGCCACCCACATTGCACGCCTGTATAGTTTTTGGCCTAGCTAACAACCGTTTCCAAAATAATTTGAATTTTCACCACAATCGCGTCAGCGCTACCCGGTGTTTTTGACTGTTTTATTCTTAGTATGGGACACCCCTGATGTCCGGTAAATAAAAACATTCGAAACTGCCAATTTGTTCCGTCAAACGTAACAAGGGCTATCGCTACACTTACGCCCTCTAGAGGACGCATTTGCTCTGACACTGGATTTACCTCAGCAGTTATTGGGAAAGGGTTCATAGGGTCTCACCTGACCTGTGCCCCGTCGTTCCTAGGCGCACCAGAAGAGGGCAGCTGAGGATCAGAATGGTGGTGCTCTCTCTCGCGGCCGTTTCGAGTTCCCAACTTCAAATGCGATCAGGGCCGGGAAAGCGTTGTCTGGTGGCGCTCACATTTTGCACAGTGTCTTCACAAGTTCTATACGATTTTGAGAGGGTGCAACCTCGATGACTTACTTTTTTTGGTTACGGGCTAACCAACACTAGTGTTTTAAAATACCGGTAGAGTTAAAAGTGGACTTTACGTAAAGTACGGTATAGTACGGTAAAGTGCGGTAAAGTGAGTAAAGTTTTATTGGCTGAGCGATTAGCGAAGCCCATAACTCCACTGACCGGAAAAGTTTCATTCTGTTTGTCTGTCTGTCTGTCTGTCCGCACGATAACTCGAGAATGAATTGAGAGAGCGATCTGGGATTTTCAGGGTCGTTTTGTATCATAAAAAGACAGATCGAGTTCGAAGATGAGCACTCTAGCTCAAAAATTGACTTTTTTAAAAATCGAAAAACAAAGGTTGCAAAATATTTGTTTTTTTCAACTATTTTTTGATGGGCTCCTATAAGGTTACTCGTGCAAATAGAGTTCTTCGGGCGAAAATTTCGTCCGTTTTGCTCTATCTTGTACCGTTTTGGCGATAGGGGTCATTCCTTGGCAAAAACAACGTGAAAAAGACAAAATGGTCTATTAAATCGTAAAAGATTCTTCATGTCATAGAATAGGGTGTTCCAGGCTATCTAAAACGGAAGTGAAAAAGAACAAACTCACTGATTTATCTGTTTCCGTCCGCCAAGTATGAGAAACTACCATGGCATTTTGGTCCGATCCTAACCTCTCAAATATGGAGGGGAGCTCAAAACTGATCTGACAGTTTCTCATACCTGAAAGGCCTCGGAGGCACGTGATAAGCTCGACCAATCAGAGCCATTACGGAAACAGAGAGGTCAGTGAGTTTGTTCTTTTCCTACTTCCGTTTTAGATTGCCTGGAACACCCTATTGTAAAGGGATTAATACTTAAACCACACATTAAGGGTCGAACCACACCCTCTTTTGGGCCCCTAAAGTCCCTAGATTATCTTGTATCACTAAAACGTCGATTTTTACATAACAATCTGTCAAAAATTCGAACTTTTAATGAAAACCGTTACCGAACAGCAGAAGTTTTATATCCCTAACTTTAGAGTGAAAAGGCCCCTACAAATGGTTTCAGGATGTCAAATTTTGGGCCCGGAAGGACCTGTTCCCATATACCGTCCCATTTGCTCGTCTCGGGTGTCAGCGCCGCAGGCCTAGCTATATGTGGGCCAGGCGCGTCGCAGCGTAAAAGTGTTTCGTGAGATATCGCGAAGCCTGTTACGCGAGACGTGGTCTGGCGTACATATAGCTAGTTTTAAAGTAATTCAGGCCAATTTTCTATTTCTTAATGCAATCTTAGGCTTCAGGGGTGCAAAATATCGAAAAATTAGCACTGTATCATTGCAAACAGAACACTTTTCATTAATACTGCAATGTAGAGCTAGGGTCCGACAGATCCTTCGAGCAAAATGAAATGCAACCACCATTTTAGTACTCCAAGCTACGCATCCTGGTGCTAAGTGTTATCCAAAGCGTCCATTTTGCGACTGTTTTGGGCATCCGTCTGCTTCAGCGCATACGATTAAGCCAAAATTACGTTTGAAATAGGGTTGGCTACAACAATGAGGATTAATGCCACTCGACATAATACCGCAAAAACACAAAACCTTCTAAAAAAACAAATGGGTTTTCGGTTTGATTTGGGCGCCTCCAGGGTGGCATGCGGGTGTCCGCGTGTGTTCAGATCACGCACCAGTTCTTTTAGACTTGTTTTTGACTTACATGTCAATTTTGATGAGGTTGTAGTGCTTTTCCCCTGGTAGGTAGGCAAACGCACTTTTCCAAGATTACCAACTTTACCGGTTGTTGGGTAGAGTACCGTACTTTACCGGTAACGTTACCGGCCGGTAAATCACTAAGCAACACACCTCTCAATACAAGCACTTTATATGGTGGGCCCTGATGCTTGAATTGTTTTTGTTTGTTTTCTGAAACAGAGACATGCGGAACCAACTTAACCGCAAATTCGGGATCCATCATCTCCCCAGGATTTCCATCAGATTATGACAACAATCTGGATTGTGATTGGTACATCAACGCTCAAGGTGCTATTTCTTTTTACATCTCGTCCGCTGCATTCGTAACAGAGGTGAGCCATTGTCTTATTCCACGAGATAAGATGGTAAATATACCCCAGACCATACGATATATCACGGACTGTTATGCGTCTGGCTCACATATATCGGCCATTGTATACGGGAGACTGGGGTCCCATGGTGCGCGTTTTCACAAATCTCTCTTGGGGGCTCATTTAGCATGTCGTCATTTCCTCCCCATGGGCCATAGTTTAGCCTTCGACCTTCCCGAAAATATCTACCTTGACTTGATGCTATGCGAAATGTGGAGCTGCTAGAAGTTTCAACAGAGCTCTGCAAAAGCTGACGGGACCCCAGCCCAGGGCAGGCCTTCCCAGACAAGGCAGGGGTCTGTAACTTAACACGAAACTCCCCTTTTGCTGTACGTTATCCGTTAAAGTTATTGGCTGAGCGATTAGCGAAGCCTATTACTCCAGTGATGACCAAAAAGTTTCGCGTCTGTCTGTGTGTCTCGCGTAACAGGCTGCGCGATATCTCACGAAACACTGTTACGCTGCGACGCGCCTGGCGCACATATAGCTAGGCCTGCGGCGCTGACACCCAAGACGGTGTAATAAGAGTGTATATACAATTTTTCGAAATGAAGTCTTTTTAACGATTTAATCGACCATTTGATCATTTTCACCTCATTTTTGCCAAGAAATGCCCCCTAGCACCTAAACGGTACAAGATAGAGGCAAACGGACGAAATTTTCGTCAGAGGGGCTCTACTTTGACGAGTTACCCCATAGGAACCCATAAGAAAAATATTTGATAAAAATACATACTTCGACCTGTAGTTTTTGATTTTTTTAAAAGCCAATTTTTGAGCTAGAATGCTCATCTTCGAACTCGATCTGTCTTTTTATGATACAAAACGACCCTGA
>NW_026267345.1:141860-145896 GCF_000697945.3 Frankliniella occidentalis | reverse complement strand
TTATCGTGCTTACAGACAGACAGACAGACAAACAGACAGACGCGAAACTTTTTGATCATCACTGGAGTAATAGGCTTCGCTATCGCTCAGCCAATTATCAGACCCCATATAAAAGTTGTTCATATGTCCTCAAGGTACATTTCATTAAACAATAGGCTCAACTGAGTGCATGAGGAAAGGGTAGAGGGTAGGTTGAATCTTCTGAAGGTAGCAATAGTGGGACCAATGAACAGGCCTGAACGATGTAGACGCATCGAGGGAAGGGAATAATGGTTAAGCAAAGAATCAAATTGAAGAATCAAAAGTTACTTTTACATGAAAATTTAAGGGGGCAGACCTGTGAAATACAGGGTTCCGGCCGTTCCGGCAAAACGTTATTTATGGTAGAACGGATCATCGCAGCGATTTAGTGACGGAGGCTCTTATCAACCATAAAGTGATCCTCAGAATGCCGTTCGTGAAGTTTCGCCCTTCTTCAGGACCACAGCTGTCTTGTCCTCAAACTGGAGCGATACACCGTTTTACGGTGAGCGCGATTGCACCGCAACGGATAGGTCACGTCAGTCATAAAAATAGTTTTATTTTTGTAAGACATGCAGATTTCGTTTGACGAGAGGGTTTTGGATAGACTTTCAGGGTCCCGACCAGGCCGTTTTGACTCAACTTAGGGAACCCGCATTACACAATCAGTTTTCCTCTATTTCCACGCTTCAAATCGAGGTTCCGAAGGTTTTTTCGGGTGCAGGAAATGGTGATCACCTCGGCGAGTTATGTGGAAAGCATTTCGAGATGTGATCCAACTGCTTCCACTCAAACAAGGCCTTAAAAAAGGAATAAATTTCCATATCATAGCAAAATACCTGTAAAATGTTTAAATTACGGATCTTAGAGCCATAATGGAAAGGAATTCGGTCCAAATCATACCCACCACTCCCACCCCTACTTGCTTCCACCTTCCCACCCAAACCCCACCCCTTCCACCCAAGCAATGAAGTAGGTCCGTCAAAGACATAAAATAACATCCTTCATTGATCAGCGCGACGAGTTGCAGCTCTTTGCTCACCCAGAATGTAACGTGAATACATCGCTGATTCACAAACCAGGACTCACGACGAGGACTTAGCTGCAGGACGACTATCCCCCCCCCCCCCCCCCCCCCCCCCCCCCCCCGCCTGGCAAAGGCAAGAAGAGGTGGGGGAAGTGGGTATGATTTGGACCGAATTCCTTTCCATTATGGCCTTAGAAACGTAATTTATACATTTAACATGTATTTTGCCAAAATATGTGAATTTGTTACTTTTTGGAGGCCTAGGTTGAGCGGAAGCAGTAGGATCACAGCTCGAAATGCTTTCCACATGACTCGCCGAAGGGATCACCATTTACTGCACCCGAAAAAACCTTCAAGACCTCGATTTGAAGCGTGGAAATAGAGGAAAACTGATTGTGTAATGTGGGTTGCCTAAGCTGAGCGAGCCTTTCTCGACGGAAGGTATCGATAAGTGGTGTGATATTGGACTGGACAAACCTACTCTGCAAAGCACAAGCATGCCATTATGCCAAAAGAATTTTCTTGCTCATAGTGACATTATGACATATATAACATTGAACACTGTTAAAAAAAGGTCAGAACTTCACGAAGAACTCTACGTAAAAAATATTTCCAAAACTCTTTGTTAAATTTTTAAGGATATAACGACATTAATTCGTAAACAATGGGCTAGAAAGAATCTTTGTGAATTGACAACAAACAGTCGGTTTCAAATTTCCAGAGAACATTTCCAAATTCCCAACGAAGTATCGTTTTCTTTACATCTTAAAACTGAATGGTGTGATGTTGAAAACGTTTTGTCAACTGGGATGCAGATGCAAGAAATAATAGCCTGCTACTGTATTTGCTATTGCTGTAAATTAAACCGACCCATTAAAAATTACAATTTTTTCTAGAATTTAACGGAGACATGTTGGAGTTTCTTAATTCCGTAGATTTAATGAAGTAAAACGAAGGTTCTTTGCAGAGTGGTTACAAAGGAATGTTGGAAAAGAAAAACACGTAGATATTCTGGGAAAGTACGAAGAAGTGTTGGGATTTTGGTTCCCTGAAAAGTATTGTGATTTTCAGATCCCTTCGTATCGTAAAAAAGTTGTAAAATCACAAGTTTTTTCCAACAGTGAAGATCCTAGAAACTTCTTCATTCATATTACCACACGTTTGACTTCCATAGTTAGAAACATAGTGAATACCTGTCCTTTGAAATAACTCAGAAATCTCAATACAGAAAATCAGAAACGTCACTGTAATTTTAGAATAAAAATGAAGCAAACCTAAACTAACATACCTAAACTAACAAACCCTAACTTGATACAGAGAATCAGAAACGTTACTGTAATTATAAGATAAAAATTAAGCAAACCTAAACTAACTGATCTGAATCGATACAGAAAATCAAAAATGTTACTGTGAATTTAAAATATGAATGAAGCAAACCTAAACCAACAAACCTAGCTCAATAAAGAAAATCAGAAATAATACTTTGATATGCAAGGACCAATGGACATTACAAACCAATGGAAGTACAGCTCTAATTTCCAAAACCCAATCATGGTCATTTACATCATTCTCGCAATCATCAAAAGACTCGTATATATTGTGCGTGAACCAAACTAAACTACTTTCCACAATTTTTCCTTCCCATGATTATGTGGTTCCTGTACAACAACTTCTGAATACCCTCTATTCCTATTGTCAGCGTTCCAATCAATCTATAATCATATAATATTGGCCTATAATTATAAAGTACTTTTTCATAACTGAACAAATTCATTAATAAAAAGACAAACTTGGACCACCGAGGCAATTTGCTCCAATTAAATCTTAAATATATAATGAAACTAGAAGATTTTCGTTTGACGTAATCTTATATCATGAAATATAACCTTTTCAAAAATGTGTCTGTAAAAGCGTCTGCTACAGCTGATGTGATCAACTGACTGATGAAATAAGCAAAAAAATGACCAACACAACGCCGTATAAATTGATTGTAAACGTTTGTTTTAATCAACTTTTAAGCCACTTCTAAGAGAAAATGAACCACTTTCATTCATTTTATTCTGAACAGTATTCAAATTGTGTCCTAACAGATCATAATAATGACTTTTAGAAAAAAAAAAATAATAACAATTTTTAGTCTGTTGTGGTGGCAGCCCAAGGAATGGACCTGATCGACCGAGAAGATTCTGCCTGACAAAGGGGTTTCGTATAGTTCATTTTTCGTTCAGTTTAGTTCATATTCAGTGCATGAACTCGACCAACAACCCTACATGTACCTACCATTTTCTGCCAGGGCTGTTAATTGATGGCGTGAGTTGTGAAAGGCTCCGAATTCATGCCTTTGATGTAAAGTAGCCATACTTTTAGGTTACAGGTCTTTTCGTTCTTTTCCGGAACTAAAACTGTTCAACACGTCGTCTCTCACACGCGAATGACGTCTCTTGTGACGTTTAGGCCCTTGCTGACGATGCAGTAACACCGGGCACCCTTCTCCCCATCCTGAAGGGTGGTATAGTGACTTAGAAGACTGTTAAATCAAGTATGAGACTGTTATACTGAAGCTAGTGTGAGGCACTCGCAATCACAAGCTCTCGACGCTTCACCTAATGACCCGGAGAAAACAACCTAGGCGCGCCCTTCCGCCAAACGAAAGTGCCAGGTTCACAGGCAACTCCGTTCGGCTGGGCCCGGGCCTGGATTGGCCTGCCGGCGGCGTTTGGTCGGGCCTGCAGCCAGACCTTAGGCCTAAGTCGCTTTGCATATTTAAGTAAACTGAAGCTTCGGGGGCGGGGGGGGGTCTGCGGCCCTAAAGATTTGCTCCTTGGACATGAGAAAAGGACTGTAATGGGGCAACACCGTGACTTCACCCCACCCTTCTGCTTTTCTAAAGAATAAACGTAGGAGTACGTGCAGCAGCCCGTAGTGGCTGAGCGTTTGTCAGTGTGCTAAAATTCTCAGAGGTAACGTTTCAAAGAACACAGTAAAGTA
>NW_026267345.1:129427-141015 GCF_000697945.3 Frankliniella occidentalis | reverse complement strand
AATCCCAGATTTGGATTCCTCTTGCAAAATTAAAAAGGAAATGTCTTATGCTCAGAGCCGATCAGAGTCGAAATGGCAAAGTTAATAGAACCCAAAGGGGTAAAAGTGTTCCAAAACGACCAAATTGTCAATTTGGAGGGGAATAACTCCAAATTGAACGTTCGAAGGGTGCATTTTGTTCGTCTCGGCGAGGTACGATTATACTCATCCCAATTAAAATTAAGTCAAAAATAAATATAATATTCTTGGCCCAAGTAAATTTGGGTTTAGTGCAAGAAAACAGTTTTGTGAGTGTATAGAACGTTCTTTTACTGATCGGTGTTCATTTTGTTCTTTTCTTTTTGCAGACTTGCTGCGACAAGCTTACAGTTTCTATCGTTCACAATGACTTAACTGAGACAACTATCTTAGTGACTAGCGGAAATGCTCCGTTCAAAAGACCTTTCCTGATAGGACAAGGTGACGTTGTACGCATTCACTTTCATACGGATTCTAGCGTTACCCGTTCTGGATTTCGTCTCATCTACAAAGCGATAGGTAAGACCATAAAGTCAGCTACACCTGATTAGCCATTGTCGGACATTCCAAATCACAAGCCCACTAGGCAGAGAAAATCCCAAATCTATTGGTTTTGAAATTCACCTCTACCCATGGCCTTGTAATTTCTTCGACCCTCGATTGAGAATCGAGCGTTGCTCTACCCAAAACTGGGATTTCCTTATATATTTTTTACAAGTATTATTGACATAGAAAATCAGCACATTTCAAATAATGGAAAATGTTGTGTGTCTGTTTCGTAACCATTCAACCAATCATTAGCATATCAGCGCTCTGCTTCTGACTCAAAAGACAACAAAAAAGTCCCTTCTCTGAGGAATTCGACACTTGAAATCCATACACACGGTGTTCGTGGCGGCTCCGCATAAACACGCAGTTCCCGGAGGCTCGATACAATCACGGAGTTCAGCAAGCTGTAGTATTGCGTCACAACAATGTGTTTTGAAAGTTTCGGGTCATGAAGTGCGTCGGATAGAGAAAACAAAGGGCGAAAACCGCATTCCGATATATGTCAATTAGTTCAAAAGTTATTCTGATCTAAAAATGAAGCCGCCCAAAGGCGCAATGTTAATCCAAAACTTTGAAGCGCCATATCTCTGAAGCAGGGCTCCGTAACTTATCATAACACAGACGAATGCTAGTTACTCATCGTAACAAAACACATGTCAAATTAAAAGTTCAAGTTACCGATTCTGAGATATGTCTGATATAATCCGTACATACCGTGGGAAAAAGTTGGACAAGTCGAATAACTAACTTATTGGCTGAGCGATAGCGAAGCCTATTACTCCAGTGATGATCAAAAAGTTTCGTGTCTGTCTGTCTGTGTATCTGTAATCACGATAACTCGAGAACGGTTTGAGCTAGATATCTAAAATTTTAAGCGTAGCTTTGTAGCATAAAAAGAACGACTCGTTTTGATTTTGAGTCCTATAGCTTAAAAATTGACCTGTCCAAAAAATCAAAAACGAAAAACCCAAAATATTATTAAAAAAAAAATTCACATCTTTTTAAGTCGTAACTCGTTAAAGTAGAATCCGTATGCCCTAATTTTTTCCGTTCAGCTCTATCTCTAACTGTTTAGTCGGCAGAGGGCGGTTTCTACACGAAAATGACCCCAAACCATTTTTTTGCTATTTCTCAGATATTTGATGGTCTCTGGTGAGGCAACTCGTCAAAATAAAATCCTGGGGGTAAAATTTGTAACCTTTGGAGCCGAAGGGTTTTCTACGACTCTGCCTTTAGCCCGACTCGGGTGTCAGCGCCGCAGGCCTAGGTAGATGTATGCCAGGCGCGTGGCAGCGTAGCAGTGCTTCGTGTGATATCGCGAAGCCTTTTACGCGAGACGTGGTCTGGCGGATATCTACCTAGTTTCTTAAGGACTGAAGTAAAAGTTAGAAGTTATAACTTTAACTCTTAAAAACGTTAAAGGCAGTTAAGTAATAAGTTACGGAACCCTGCTCTGAAGTGACTTTCAAGCACTTACGACCCGCTGAACTGCGCGTCTGTGCGGACTGCCTGGAACTACGGGTTTGCATCGAGACCCCACAAACTCCTTGTTTGTAGGTTTTTAATTTTCGAATTGGGCTAGCCACTACCCACATTTTCTTCATATACCAGTTCGATTTTGTAAATAAATTATTATGTTCTACAGCAACATGCCCTGAGTCTTGGAGCTACTTCCAATGCAACGATGGTGCCTGTGGTGCACCCTCTTCTATTACCTGCGATGGTGTTAACGACTGCCACGACGGCTCTGATGAGTGGGGAACGATCTGCCCAGGTGACTTGACATAACACTATTAAGAGCTGCGCACAAAACGAGTCCCCCTTTTTAACCGAGCCCGTTAGAGTCGTTTCTTCAGGAGCGCGGCCAGCGAGACCTTTCAACACTACCTGTTGAACTGCACAGTCCCACCAACAAACGGCACTGTGTACTAGAAGCTCCGCCCGCTCCTCCTGCTCCTCCCGCTACGCTCCTTTATAGCCCGCTCTTATGCTTTAACAAGCAGGCCCGCCCTTCCGCCAAACGAAGTTGCCAGCTTCGCTTCGCTGCGCCGGCAACTCCGTTCGGCAGGGGCCGGGCCTGCTTGGCCTGCCGGCGGCGATGCTCGGGCCTGCGGCCCGACCATTTCTGTCACACGATTTGCTGAAGAACACGTTCGAATGCAGCGGGCCTTCGGCCCGCTTAAACCCGTCGTCTTTGAGTTTGCCCCAAAGACTTGAAAAAGGGATGTAACGGAGAGGCACCGCGACTACAACCCACCCTTCTGCTTAGAAAACGTTTTTTGGGGGTGGGGGGAGGGTTTCCTTTCTACTTTGCGGTTTTTAGGCTTTTTACTACATCTTATTGTTCACTATGGCAATCTGTAGCTTATTTTCGCCTAAAAAGACCCTCTAGCACGTAAACGGTTAGAGATAGAGTAAAACGGACAAAATTTTCGGTCGAAGTCTCTAGCACATCTCCTTCTTGTGGAACACACAGACACACAGACACACAGACAGACAGACACGAGGTCGTTTGCATAAGCCCGCTGGATAGCTTTTTCAAAGCAGAAGGGCGGGCTAAAAAAGCTATTTAGCAAGCTAATGCAAATGACCTGGTGTTTGTCAGTCTGTTCCACTAGAAGATGTGCAAGAGCCTTGTTGGCTGCGCGATTAGCGAAGCCCATTACTCTACTGACCAAAAAACTTTCATTCTATTTGTGTTTTTTTGTTTTTGTTTTTTAGCCCGCCCTTCTGCTTTGAAAAAGCTATCCAGCGGGCTTATGCAAACGACCTCGTGTCTGTCTGTCTGTGTGTCTGTGTGTCTGTGTGTTCCACAAGAAGGAGATGTGCTAGAGACTTCGACCGAAAATTTTGTCCGTTTTACTCTATCTCTAACCGTTTACGTGCTAGAGGGTCTTTTTAGGCGAAAATAAGCTACAGATTGCCATAGTGAACAATAAGATGTAGTAAAAAGCCTAAAAACCGCAAAGTAGAAAGGAAACCCTCCCCCCACCCCCAAAAAACGTTTTCTAAGCAGAAGGGTGGGTTGTAGTCGCGGTGCCTCTCCGTTACATCCCTTTTTCAAGTCTTTGGGGCAAACTCAAAGATGACAGGTTTTACATTATTTGATTATGTTCTTTGGAAAATTGCGTAAATGAAACGCTCGGCCCTGCGGCCCGAGCGTCGCCGCCAGCAGGCCAAGCAGGCCCGGCCCCAGCCGAATGGAGTTGCCGGCGCAGCGAAGCGGAGCTGGCAACTCCGTTTGGCGGAAGGGCGGGCTTGCTTGTTTTTGTTTCCTTCTCTGTCCGAGAAGGAATTGGGTCAGCGACCTGGGAATTTCAGGGAAGTTTGGTATCACGAGAAGACAAATCGAGTTCGAAGCTGAGCATTCTAGCTCAAAAATTGACTTTAAAAAAATCAAATACCACGTGTCACAATGCGTATTTTTTTTCTAATATTTTGTTGTGGGTTCCTTAGGGGTAACTCGTCAAGGTACAACTCCTTGAACGAAAATTTCGTCCGTTTTGCTCTATTTTGTACCGTTTTGGTGCTAGGAGTCATTTCTTGGCGAAAATAAGAGGAAAATGACCTACTGGTCTACTACATCGTGAAAATGGCTTAATATCGAAAAATTGTAAATGAAGTATTGCTTAACCCTTCATGGTTTTGTTGCTCCTGAGCAACAGAGCTTCTAGAGGCCCTGGGCAAAACAATTTTCAGCCGATTTGAGCAGACTCGGTTTAAAATCGACGCGTCCTAACAACAATGTTCTATCTGCAGCGTGCGGATTACACAATGTTATATCTGCAGAGTGCTGAATACACAATGTTCTATCTGCAGAGTGCGGATTACACAATGTTCTATCTGCAAAACGCGGGTTTCGGGACACCTCTAAAGGAATGCTTATTACTCCGTAACCGCTCTTTCTACTTCACTTTTTGCAGTCAATAATTAAACATTGGACCTTTACGATTCTTTCCGTGTGCTCAGATTGGCCGTAATGTCTTCCAGTTACTTGTAAACCACCCAAAGGTGAAGGGCTGCGCCTAACCCCGTTTTGCAGATAGAACATTGTGTAATCCGCACTCTGCAGATAGAACATTGTTTATTCAGCACTCTGCAGATAGAGCATTGTGTAATCCGTACGCTGCAGATAGAACATTGTTGTTAGGACGCGTCGAAATGCAAGGTAAGGATGTTAACTATGATTTTAAGCCCGACACTGGAAAAACTAACGTTACCGAGGTAACGTTTCTTGACGCGACCAAACAAGGTAACGTTTGGTGATGCAACCAGTTTGTGACGGCCCTATCCTTTTGCATGGGGTAGGTCGCGTCAGGAAACGTTACCGGTCTTGGTCACATGATGAAACGTTACCATGGTAACATTAGTTTTTCCAGTGGAGGTACGTCTGTGGTTTGGTGTCTACCACAGGCATGCGAATGTAGGGTCCTAACCGCCGTAAAATCGCCATTTTTGACACCCTATAGCAACCACACCAAGTTGATCACAACAACAACAAAATTATGCTGGTAAAGGGTACCTACCAGAGATGAAGATCCGCCCATAAGAACTTTGCTTTTTCAAAGCAGAAGGGTGGGCTAAAAAATATAGAAAAATCAGAAAAAATTGAAACCGTAGCCAGGACCTGTGTGCAAAATGTGCACCCTGTTTGCACGCGTTGTGCACGCGGTTCGCACGAGTTGTGCGTGCGACCGTTTTATCACGGGTTAGTGTTGCACCAGGTTATGTTAGTGCTTTCTAGTATCTAGATGGTATAAAACCCTTTTAAAACCATATCACATAGCTGTGAAGGGCCGCGGAATCTAAATTGCCCGTATTCTGAGAATCACCCTCCTCCCCCTGTCTGGCAGAAACGGGTTCGTTTAAAAAGGCCCAGCTAGAATAAAAAAAAGTTCCGACCAGAAACGGATCGTGAAAGCAGATGATACCAATTTAAGTGTAAGCTTTGTTCTACCTTTATCCCATATTTAAATTAGAGCACAATAGTGGAATATATAAAGTTCTGCCCACATGTTCAGTGGTTAAAGAGCCTTGGTTTTGATTTTGTTGTTTGTTTTTTTTATCCCTACGCACGCACAGCCTACCCAGCAGCAAGAGATTCTGGTAGGGGAAGGGGCCGTGCGGGGAGGGAGTCGGGCGGAGCAGGGGCTCGGGCAGGGGCTCCAGCGGTGGAAGGGGAAGGGGCTCGGCTCTCCGGACTCGGCTCGGCTGCGCCTGGCCGACGTAGCTTGGCTGCGTCTCGGCTCGTCTCGGCCGTGCGGCGACGGAAATCGAGCCTCAGCCTCAGCCTCACCATCCCGCCTAGCACAATATATGAGATTGCTGGCCCGTCTCTCGCTTCTCTGTCCTTACCGAGAGTTAAAGCAATGACACCTTACTTAAATACACTTATGTTTAGTCTCATTTAAGTAAAGTTTGTAAGGTATCATCTGCTAAAAAAACTCACGGTCTTAGAATAATCACCAAGATTTACCCAGTGTGCTTGGAAAGACCACTACGATTTTCTGTCATTAATTTTTTCAGGTCACGGGTTATGTGGAAGTAACATCACTGCTCAGGACGGCACGTTTACGTCACCAGGATGGCCCATATCATATGGTGACTTTTTATCCTGTGACTGGTTTATTCATCCAGATGTGTCCACCTCGTTCTACATGAAATCTCTTGTCTTTAATACAGCGGTGAGCACTTCAAACAAATGATGAGCACTGTAGTACCGGTACTGACTGCATCTCTTCTTCCAGCTAGCCACAGGGTGGGTGTTCTAAGCCGAAATTGTTTTGACGAAGGATTGCTAGTCCACCACGGGTCGGGAACTTTCCCAAAGCTCATCTAGGTCAGGTGCGCAGCTCGCGCGCTGGTTTGGTTGCACAGTCTGGATGCGCGGTTGCGCCCCCCCCCCCCACCTTTTCGCCTTTTCCCGCCCATGCGGTCGAGCCTACAACACCAACCGGGTGCTTACCTCCCCCTCCTTTCCCCTCATCGCAGGTGTCACCGAGCTAATATGTGCGTCCAAGGAGTGAATCCACCGCGGTATTGAGGCAAGGACCTCGTGGTGATGAACGCAAACGTACTGTGGGCCCCACGGGGATGCCCTCGAGAGACCCTGTGGATCCCGCTAACACTACGAAGGTGAACGAAAAGGATCCTCGGGAGTGGGACGGGAAGGTTTCCCTAACCCCCCGAGGGAAAGGCGGTGGTAACGCTGGGTCAGCGCTATCCTCGCGAGTACGTTTGCGGGAGTCGGGAGTCCTTGACTGTGCAACTGCGTGGAGTTCGGGACCGGCTCCGTGTTGTGGTGCGTTAACCTAAATCGTAAAAAAGTCCGGCTTAAAACACTGACCATGTTTAGTCGTGCCAGCCAAAGGTCCCGCTCGCGTCTGGCCCAGCCGCACATACGCTGTAACGGCCGCAAGAGTGGCAATCTTTGGCTGGCCGGACTATAGCTGTGAGCGAGAGAACGTCCCCGAGTAAGAGGCTTCGAAAACTCTCACGAAACCCTGACACTGTTACGCTGCTATGCGGACTTAATGGACTTAACAGAGTACGCGTCAATTGTCGAGGGGGTATTCACTTCCGTAATACCCTGTACACTCCACCTGGGTATTACTTGTAATGTAATTCCGAAAAATAACAAAAATGCTACAAAATGGAAAAAAAAATTGCGTGTAATACCGGCGTAATACCCGGTAATACCACGTAATTCTGAGTAATACCGAGTACTCTGTACAAGTTTTATGGTAGTGAATACCCCCTCGTCAATTGTCTCAAGAGCTGGAGCGAGACTTACCTTTTTTTCTTCTGTTTTAAGGTCAATTCTGTTTTGTCAGTTTCTGTCCTATCCAATGACAGTTTCAAGGAGAGAAATGAATCAGTGACACGGATGAACGAAGTGGTGCATGATGCTTTCCGAATTGAAAAGGGAGACGTAGTGCACGTCCGCTTTACCACAAATGACACAACAGTTGCATCAAAAAGATTCCAACTCGCGTTTGTTGCTAAAGGTAAGACCTAAATCCCAATAAACCTGTTCTTTCTCTAAAAACTCACCTGTCGTACTCTACTGTCGGTTATAACTGCGAAACCACTTACCACGGTCTATCACACTTTCCGAAACCATTTGTGGCGTTGGATAGCAATTAAGTAATGCCTGCCCAAACGGGCATATGTGGTGGGGTTTCAAGCAACTTTAAATAATATAATGATCCTCACAAATTTTACTTTCGGGTTGCGTTAAGGAGCTGTCCGATCAAGGTTCTTTTCTAGTGAAATCTTGGGAGAAATGGTGCACTGTTACAAATTACCACGGTGAATTGCTACGGTGAACTCAATTTGTTACCAGGTCTGGGCCGTTACGGGCAACACAATACCTGGGTTTGGACTGTAGATCAATGATATTGTCAGCACCGTAACTTTATGGTAAGGTCCAGACCGTATTTAAATATATTGGATCACCGTAGTCATATGTGATGGTCATGACCGTAAAATAGATTACGGCAGATACTGCAAGCTTCCACTGTAATGATCCACCCACCACGAAAGCTTGTCATAAAATTTATCTATAACCACCATGTCATCAGAAATCACTCTCGTACAAATACTCAATGAAGTTTGTTTTTCCAAATCAAAACAAGTGCCCACAACCCCAGCTCTGCTACAACAATTCGAAAAGCCTCAGCAGGCATCTTCAGCATTTACTCACTTTCAATTAGGTATCACATCTCACATCTCCAACTATTCTCTTTTCCTTGAATACAAGAGAAAGAACACTTGCATGCAGTCGGATGGATAGGTCACACCCGGCAGGGGCAAAGGCAGCCGCCTAGCCTAGGTGTCACTTCTCACACGGAGTAATTTATTGTTGTGCACACAGTACGTTAGTCATCGTTACTTCGCTGATCGCAGATTTAAGCCAGTATCGACAAGAGTCGACAGTCGTTGTCCGCAGCTCATCGAAATCTCTGAAAACCTGCATTTCACTTTTCAAAATACGCCTTCCGATATATTGCGCGGTCACCATTTTTAAAACTAAACCTTCTATTTTTTGTTGTTATGACTCTCGACTATCACAACAACAACAGCAGCAAGCTGGCGTGCCATCTAGTGGTGAGTTAGGCAACACAGTCTCCAGGTCGGGGGTTGGCGCAGGTGGGCGTCGAGCCGGTCAGCTGATCGCTCAAAGATTGTTCATTCCAGACTGCCCCCCCCCCCACCCCCCGACATGGAGGACAATCAGGGAGCTCCTCACACCGTTTTTCTAAATCTGCGAAAACAGGGTGAATGGGTGGTGGGAGAACGGTTTTCTAGAGCTCTCCGATCGCCCTCCTGGTGACCGTGTTGCCCAAGTCACCGCTAGATGGCGCACAGTGATCGGAAATGCCAGTTTAGGTCCCCAAAATTCAGAAATCTAAAGTTGGTCTGATCGAGTTCGGACTTTTTTCTATCGGTTAAGAAATGTTTGAAAGTCCCCCACGCAAAACAGTTCTCACATTGGTCAAGCGGTTCCGGAGATATCGCCTGTCACAGATTTTCCTCTCTCATGAGGCGCTCAAACATGAATTGTAGCATAAAATGTGAGAGGTCACCGTGCCCTCACGTGAAGCCGGGAGCGTATACCTCGGCTTCAATCTAACGCAGCATGGTTGAAATAGTCCTATCCAGTGATGCTTGTCCATCCGAACTTCCCACCATGATTCAGGCGGTCATTATATACAGACTGAATTTACTTGTAGTTTTCACACCTTTGATAGGCGGATACAAATTTCCTCTAGCTTCCTCCAAAACAAGGCTAGCATAAAAATGTTCCCCATATGTGCCTGCAACATCCTAAAAAGGTTTTAGCTGCTGGTCACAAATGATAGATACAGTTAGTAAAACAATCACTTTTTCGTAAATCAAGAAATGTCCTACATGATCCTACTTTTACGATTTCTTCAAATTTAAGCGAGGGGTGTCTAACTCCATAAAAATGTGTACACCGGATTACAAAATTGTAAAGATTACCAATGCTTACTAAAGATTACCTATGTATACTAGGTATGATCCACCTCCATTCTAAATCGAAACGGTCATTTTTTGTTCCGAGAAAGATGCATTTTGTTCAACTCTTTGGTAGTTCTTGATTCTTTATCATGCAAGTTACATGCATTCTATGATTGGCCAAATCATGATTTTGTCCATGGGAGGGATGCAAAGTTGCCATATTAAACATGCGCGTTGGCATTTAGGCAAAGATGTGCACAAAAATTCATGTCTAAATCAACAAATTTGCCATTTTAAAGGACCTCGACGAGTGTGAGGATTACCAGGGATTACCAGTGATTACCAGTAATTACCAAGTCTGTGTACACCTGATTACCACAGTTGGGCACCCCTCGAATTTAAGCTGCTAAGGAGAGAGAAGATAACTCACACGTGCTCAAACGCGGCTACACTACCAGAGGGACAGCGAAAATTGTGGTTGCGAGCTGTTATCAATGCCGTTTTGTACCATTCATCCCCGACTTCCTGCGAATTATCAAAAATCTCGCTACTGTACATAATTAGGAGACAGCTGCATCACTGTTTCCAATATTTTTACGTAGGAGTACGTGCAGCAGCCCGTAGTGGCTGAGCTTTAGTCGTTAGTGTGCTAATATTCTCAAATGCAACGGTTAATGGAATACAGGAATAGTAATGTGCAGAGGGAAGGCCAGGGAAGAGCAGGCAAGGGGGGTGGGCAGGTGAGAGAGGGTAAGAGGGGTGGGCACTGGAAAATTTAAAAATGACACACAAAATCGATGTGCTAAAGTTATTGGCATAGTCCACAATGGTTTATTTTTGTTTGTTTTTTTACCAGTTTGAAAGTTTGGTTCTAGATTTTCCGATGTTATTTTTAGTTCTTAGTAATTGGAAGTGGGAGTGTGATGACTTTTGACTTCTACAAATGAATGCTGCAAATGTTAGCAGATTTAACTTACAATGTAACAAACAGTAGGACAAACAAATATCGTATAACTCTGGGTATGGCAAACCCTTATCACAATAAGCTAGGGCAATTCTATTCAATAGCCTCACTTGCCTCTGCGTGAAGTTAAATTGTATAAAATAATATTTATTTGAATCTCTAAATGTATTGAAACACCTCGCATACTCAAAATATAATTTTTCATTCTTCGATTCACTTTCACCTGATCCCTGTGAGGCGTTTTGAGGATAACGAGTCATTGTAGTTTATTAATTGAAAGTTCTGTAATATATCTTATCATAGAATGTAATTTAAATTCTCTCACCATTTTATTTCAGTATCATTAGAAATAATATGGCTCTAGAAAAATCGAGTCAAAGTAAGAGAGTTGTGATTTTAAGAAACCATTAAGATGTCTTTTTGTACAATTAAATGACTTCTAGTCATTCTACGAGTGAATAACATTATTTTGTCTTCCAATAAAGTATCTGGATTTTTAAAAAATTATCAAATTTAAAATGTGATCCCAGATTGAGATTCCTCTTGTAAAATTAAAAAGGAAATGTTTTATGCTCAGAGCCGGTCAGAGTCGAAGTGGAGAAGTTATTAGCCCTCAAACTGACAAAACTGTCAAAAACGACCAAATTGTCAATTGGCCTTTTTGAACGCGATTTTGAACCAAAAGGGGTGACCTGGGCCTCCCCAAAGGAGAATTTTTTTTCTATCTATCAGCCATACCGACTGGCGTTGAAAAAGATTGAAAAAGTTGAAATGTCACGCCAGCCTGACCTTTGAACTTTGACCCCTGGCCAAATTGGTCAAAATTATACGTTCGAGGGGTGCGTCTTGTTCGTCTCGGCGGGATACGACCGTCAGAAAACTGCCGTCAGAATTGACCTCCGACGCTCCGTTTGGCCGGTAGGGGCGATTGAACACTTTATTGAACATTTGAACATAACACTGCCATTTCGATTCCGATCGTCTAGAGCATAAAATACTATTTCGTTTTCTTTTGTCAAGATAAACCCGAAACAATGGTTACCTTTTCATATTTCTCCCGAACCACTCCCCC
>NW_026267345.1:128933-129377 GCF_000697945.3 Frankliniella occidentalis | reverse complement strand
TCCGAAAATAACTGCTTTGATGAATCGCATTACAAATTAGACCCCAAAGTGTATTACTTTTATATTTTGGAATTATATTTAAGAACAGTTCTCTACTCAAAAGTGATATTGATTCGTGAGACTATAATATCTGCTCGAAGACTGTACCTGCAACTACAGTTCCATCTTGTATAGAGAACTGCAGCCAACATTGTAAATGTAAAACCAGTGTGACTGATGTCACTATATAAATAAAATGACAGAACAATTTAGAGTTCTGGGATGCAGAATGAGTACAGTTAGTTTGCAGTTTCAGATAGTAAATCGCATCTGCAGTTCGATATCTACAGTTCAAACTGCAGTCATAATGCAGACCCTTCCACGCGGGTTTGTGTTACAAGGCACTATGTATTAACAAAGCAACAATAGAAGGGACTGGCTCACTTGGTCGACGCACAACTGTTC
>NW_026267345.1:128411-128717 GCF_000697945.3 Frankliniella occidentalis | reverse complement strand
GCTTCGTGCGCAGTTTGAAATCAATTATAGTAACCGTCTGAGAGTAACGTGGGCCAGTACAGACGGACAGACACACGACCAAAGAGTTCTCTGCACCCCACATCACAGCAAAGGCTTTCGCAAACTCAGCCAATAAAGAATACAGTTTTCTTAACCCTACGCCTCAAAAATCATCGTTAGGGACCGTCCATAAGCGATGATGACTTTTAAAACTAATTTAAGGACGACCCCTCGACCAAAAATCTTGTCAGATTCATAATTAGCGGTACCTAAAACCCCCTTACACTTTTTAGCCCGCCCTTCTGC
>NW_026267345.1:126295-127970 GCF_000697945.3 Frankliniella occidentalis | reverse complement strand
GCTCTATCTCGAACCGTTCAGGCGCTGGAGGGTCTTTTTTGACGAAAATAAGCTAAAAATTGCTGTAGTAAACAATAATTGTAGAAGAAGGCCCAAAACCGCAAATGAGGAAAGAAACTCCCCCCCCCCACCCCAAAAACCGTTTTCTAAGCAAAAGGGTGGGTTGTAGTCGCGGTCCTAAACCGTTAACTTACATCCCTTTCTCGTGTCTACGGGGCAAATTTTAAGGACGACGGACTTTGTGAGCCGAAGGCCCGTTACATCATCTGATTATGTTCTTCCGCAAATCGCGTGACAGAAATGGTCAGGCCGCAGGCCCGACCATCGCCGCAGGCAGGCCAAGCAGGCCCGGCCCCTGCCGAACGGAGTTGCCGGCGCAGCGAAGCGAAGCTGGCAACTTTGTTTGGCGGAAGGGCGGGCCTGCTTGTTTTTTAAGTTCTCCTAAGGGGTAACTCGTGAAAGTAGGTCCCTTCGAACGAAAATTTCGTCCGTTTTGCTCTATCTCCAACTGTTTAGGCGCTAGAGGGTCTTTTTTGACGAAAATAAGCTAAAAATTGCCATGGTGATCTATACGTTGTAGAAAAGGCATAAAAACCGCAAAATAGAAAGGAAACTCTCTCCCCACCCCCAAAAACTCTGGAAACTCGGGTGTGAGACAGTCTAACACCAAATGGTGTTAGGCAAAATACCTCACACCAAACGGTGTGAGGCAAACATACCTCACACCAAATGGTGTGAGACTAGTTGTGGCTCATACCAAATGGTGTGAGACCCTCTGTGTCTCACACCATTTGGTATGAAAGTATCACTCCATTTGGTGTGAGGCACAACGAGTCTCACACCATTTGGTGTGAGGCACAACGAGTCTCACACCATTTGGTGTGAGGCACAACTAGTCTCACACCATTTGGTGTGAGGTATGTTTGCCTCACACCGTTTGGTGTGAGGTATTTTTCCTCACACCATTTGGTGTTAGACTGTCACACACCTGAGTTTCAAATATATTTGAGGCGTCCGGCGGGGGGGCTGCGGCACTAGAAATTTGCTTCATGGACATGACACTAGACTGTAACTGGGCAACACACGGTAAAAACAAGCCCTGGGAATCCCAGGAGTTTTTTCCGTTTCCCAGGGGAGCTGGAAGAGTCCCAGGAGATCTCCTGGAAATGTCTGCGGCGCAGAGGGAAGCCCAAACTTATCACGATTCCCTGATTTACGGTGTTGCTAAAAGAATATTTTACATTTTACTCAGTATGTTAATATTTCTTTCGTTTAATGCAGATACGTGCCCTGATTCTTCGACATATTTCCAATGCCACGATGGCTCATGTGTTTACGCATCGTGGACCTGTGATGGTATAAACGACTGCAGTGACGGTTCCGATGAGCTCGGTTCAACATGCATTGGTGAGTTTTTGGAAACCATTAAAACAATGATGGAGACGGAGGGTAAGGTCAAGGGGGCCTCTACTCCAGCAATTTATTGTGCACTATGATGGATTCCACGCCGACCCACCGAGCGCCTGTACCAGTTCTTCAGAGCAGTACTAATGGAGAGGGTGCTGTGCCGCCCGGGACCCCCGCCCCGCCGCACTGTCCACGGTTTTGTGGCGGGCCTATGGGCGCGATCGCCACAAATTTGGCACCGACGGACTCGGCAAGGTGCAGGCCAACT
>NW_026267345.1:117730-119420 GCF_000697945.3 Frankliniella occidentalis | reverse complement strand
GGGACCGGGTTAACTGTAGCCTCCCTCTCTGGGTCTCTCTAGTTCAAAACAAATAATGACAAAACTAACCTCGTCGTAACTTGTATTAAATTTTCCTTTTATCTAAGGTGCGGCAACAGTTCGCTTGGCCGGTCGGAGTCTTCTTTGCCATGCTGTGCTGAACCAGCACATCAATGGTATTATGGATTCCCAATGAGGTTTAATCTGGACCTTGAAATCTCGATGTGAATAGTTCTCTTTGAGTGTACTTTCACTGGACGCATAATAAATTACCTCATACCACATCCTTGTGAGTTTTACTCAACTCATCCGTGCCAACCAGTAATGTCAACTGTAAATTTTGTATTACGTAAGTAGTGTATTGTGATGGTATGAAGTGTATTACAGCATGCCGTTTCTGAAGTAAATGAGATTTACTGCACAATATGAGTAGGCTAGACCGCACATTGATCAAATCAGAAATGACAGTCACTATTCTCAACCTCTACCTATTACCGAGAAGATAGTGATAGTGAGGCTGTGTGTTTAAATCTCCAATTTCAAAACGCCAGGATCAACAGCTTCCTCAGAGCACAATCTTTTGAACTGCAAAGCTCACATATTTGTAATAATGATACAGGAGAGGGCACAGAAAAAAGGGTCTCATTAATGTGAAGCTATTTAAAAGAAATTAAACCCATACTAGTTCTGCTAGTTAGTTAGATGAATGTATAGAGAACTTCACTCTAAAGAAGAACAAGAAGAAGATGGCCGCTGGGGCCGGTGGTGGGGGTAGGAACATAACAAACATTCAGTTGTTTTTCAGCCGAGACCGACGCCATCTTTTTACTTTACCTCTTCCGCGCGCCGGCCAATGTTACTTCGGTTACAACGCTGTTTGACAAAATTTAAGTGAGGCAGTGTTGCGCAATTGCAGAAATCTTTTAATCACTTCAAATTTGTATTAATTTTAATACTGCGCGAAAAGCGTTAGGCAGAAAGATCGCGTCGGTCTCACGCTTCGTCTGCTAAACAAATGAATGTTTGTTATGTTCCTACCCCCACCACCGGTCCCAGCGGCCATCTCCTTCCTGCTCTTCTTACGAGTGAAGTGCTCCATCGAATCAATTAGCAATTACAAGAGTATTAAGTAACATCTCTGGTTTAACACATGTGAGGTAGAAGGTGTGGCATAAGTCAGTTGCAAACACCTAAAATATCAGAAATGGCATGCTGTCATACACTACATACCACCACACCACAACACACTACTCAATACAAAATTTACAGTTGACATTACTGGTTGGCACGGGTGAGTAAAATTCACAAGAATGTGGTATGAGGTAATTTATTATGCGTCCAATGAAAGTACACTCAACGAGAACTATTCACATGGAGATTTGAAGGTCCAGATTAAACCTCATTGGGAATCCATAATACCATTGATGTGCTGGTTCAGCAGAGCATGGCAAAGAAGACTCCGACAGGCCAAGCGAACTGTTGCCGCACCTAAGATAAAAGGTAAATTTAATTCAAGTTACGATGAGGTTAGTTTTGTCATTACACCGCAGTAAGTTAAGCAATGAAAAGGAAAGCACTTGGCTGAAGTCAAGGGACGATAAGTCCAGGAGTGCAGAGACATCCAGCAGAACGTTTAACAAGCAGGCCCGCCCTTCCGCCAAACGAAGTTGCCAGCTTCGCTTCGCTGCGC
>NW_026267345.1:108869-112725 GCF_000697945.3 Frankliniella occidentalis | reverse complement strand
TATTTTAAACAATATTTGAATCTTTTCATCTCATAGATGCTTGTGCCAACTCACAAGTTCCAGCCCACTCCCCATCCCTACTTACAAATTCTCAATTCTCCTTATTTTTCAAAAGTGAAAAAACAGACTTTTTGCCCCAGGAATGGGGCCACCTAGGACGCTAGGCATACACCAAATGTAAAATGCCAAATGCAAAAAAAGTTTAATTGAATCCGGGGACAATTTTTTTGCCGTGAACATACGGCAAGAAGACTTCACCGCCATTTCAAACCCCGGAACCAGAACTCCTACCAGCATCACGTACCACCACCAATGTCACATGACTGCATGGCGGGATTGCCTACCTACTGCTTTGCAGGCGCTACATGCACATAACCAAAAACAACGTGCCCTGGCAAGCACAAAACAAATTCCGTACAGAACGAGCAGATTTATTATGTAGCAAATTCATTTGGTACACCTTGCAACTTGTTTTCTACTGTCAATATTAGCAAAACCACAATGAGAAGGAGACAGCGCTGCAAAGAGCGCCGCATAACAGATAGGCTAGTCTTTTGGGGCAGCGATGCAAATGGCAGATCTTAAGAAAAACACACCATTCTGCGAATACAATTAGTCTTCATTTGTACCCTGAAGGTTCCTGCTAGAAGATTTTATAGAACAGGGTTTGGCTGAGGTAAAGCCTTCATCGAACATTAAAGTTAAATCGGTGATACACACTCTCCTACATGCAAGTTGTTCAAGTCTTTCGGCACTGTTCAAAAATCTTTGCTTGTACACTTGTTTGGCAGATGGGTGCAGAGAGGCGTCATTGGTTCATTGTGCCAATTTTCAATGTGTTCAGGGCCGTCTTTGCGACCGTTCTGTAGACTGCAGCGATGCGTCTGATGAGGTAGATGGCTGCGCTGGTAAGTAGAACCAAAGTTAAGCTATTCTCGTGAAACTGCGTCTGTTTTTCTGTATCCACGACCTATTAGGCGCTAGATGATCTTTTACGCCAAATATGAGCAGAAAAATTGAAAAGTCCTTATCAGGAGGTCTCAAATCCGAAAATTGGAAAGAAACCATACTCCTGTCGATAACAGAAAATGAAAAGCACAGTTCAATTTTGAATAACGAGTAGTCAGGGATCTAGAAGTAACACCACCATTAAAATTGTACGCACACTAAACAAGGAAATTTTGCCTCAAGAAAAAACAATAGGAACTTCAATTAACCACATCACTCTAACAGCGCGTGCAACCAAACTTGATGTGTCTGTCAATGCCTATAGGGCATATTTCAGTGAATCTCAGGACCGACAGTGAGAAGTAAAATGAAATAAAAAAAAGCGTAGCCAGCGGTGGCATGCGAGGTGTCGGGGTATGAGAAATAAACGTGGTTTCATCGGGTTTTCTTGAGAATAACCAAATGAATGGAAGAGAATCACGTATTTATCATAGTCTAGCGGCTAGCATTCAACTTCTGGTTCCGCTTTTTCTGATTCCATTTTACTTATTACTTCCGGCCCTGGGATTCTCAGGAAAATCTATAAATCTGGAAAATCACCTAGTAGTACTATATGACACACTTTTCTCTGCATGACACACTGTTCCCACACTCTTTTGAGTGTGACATTTTGGCGCGCCCTTTAATGTGTTCGAATGTCAGAAACTTCTGTTTGTGGAGTGAGGTATGCCGACAATCTGATTTGTAAAAACTCGACATGGAATATAGTACATCAAGCACACCTACTTTCTGTAGTGATTACCCCCTCGCTTTTAACTGAGTAAAGCTGTCCGTAAGCTGACGTAGCTGGCCTTAACCCAGACTTAACTGTTTTTTGGGCGCAAATAGGTAAACACTTTTCAGCTATACTTTTTCGTTAATGTCAGTATTTATCACTTAAATTTCGAGCTGACTGAAAGCTGAATGAAAGCTGAATCAGTTAAGATCAGTAAAATATTAGTACCCTAAATCAAGCTGACCTACAACTACGTAGTTGTTACAACAAACTGACTGCCGTTCAGTATGTTTCAGGTGTAGCACAGTACACGATCAGCCTGATTTGGGTGATCTTTTCTGATTCAGCTTTCAGTCACCTCCAAATCTAACTGCTAAATGCTGACTTTAACTGATACTAGCTGACAGTAACAAAAAAGTATAGCTTAAAAAGTGTTCAGTTATTTGCGCCTGCACTGTTAAAAAAACTGTTGTAAATTAACAACGAAAGTGTAGCTAAGTTTGTTAGCAACACATGTTGTAAAAAAACAACATTGAGAAAAATCTCGGGAACAAAGTTTCTGACCAAAAACAGTAACTTTTGTTTTGCTCCTGGAAAAAACAGTTGTAATATTACGAGTGTGTTGTTTATGAACGAAAATCTGTTGCTAACAAAATTAACCACTCTCCTCTTGTACATTTATAGCAAACTAATACCAGGTAGTTTCTGTTGTGGGCCAATATAAGCCGGATGGCACAAGTTTCGTGAGGAATCAAATGAAAGAAGCACTTGTTGTTTATTAACAGCTGTATTGTTTCAAAAGTGATTTTTTTACAACTCTGTTTAACAGTGTGAAAACCAGTTAACTCAGGCATAAAGCCAGCTACGTCAGCTTCCAGACTGCTTTGCTAACTTAAAAGCGCTTCCAGCTCAGCAATTTTTTCACCGCGGCTTCGCTACTGCTCAGCTAACCGGCACAACTGACTTATACTTGTCATACTTTAGTTGCAGATGAGATAGCAGTTGGCGATATACTGGAGGCAACCGTTAACTTCGAAACCGGCATGACATCAATTAATATAGCACTGTGCGGTAACGATTCGTGCGAAGCAATTACCTTAGTTGGCTTCTCTACCAGGGAATTGGCATTGGCATACGAGAGCTATAGCCAATGCAACAGTTTGGGAGTAACGTGTGACGCTTCGAGTCTTTCTATCTGGGTATGTATTTTAGCATGACTTTGACATACGTGCACGGGAGCTGCTGGCAGGCTTATTGTTCATAGCTCACCTTCCTGAATGCTTCCAAAAGCCAGCAGAGGGGCTAACCCAGTTAGAAATGGATGTTTTAATCGATATCGAATTGACTTCGATGTGTCGTACAGTGGTTGTTTGCAGTAACAGGTTTCTGCGCTACTCCTTACGCCATCAGAATCCATTAGAGCGGTAGAAAAACTCAGAAAATCAATAGCATGTCACGTCCAAAGGATGGTCGGAATTTGTCTGTTTTCGTGTGGTCGGGTGTTCTCGCACTGTTCGAAAAAATAGGGCAATTTCCTACGGACCACCCCGTTATTTGTCGCCAGGTCTGTTACAGCATTTCTGTGCTACAATCCACACCGTTACGGTGATATATCCTGACGGTACTCTGCTGTAGATAGTTAGGACTATATAAATAATTAAGTGGACAATCCATAGTGTGTTTATTACACTGGAACAATCTTCAAAGTATCACTTTGACTGTCTTTGTCTGTCTCTGTGTGTGTAAGAATAAACTCCCCCCCCCATACACTGCAGCCGACCACGCTAAAAGTTAGTATGTTTTGGATTGGACAAATTACGAGCTTTCTAAATCGCGAAAGAACCTGGCGATAGATGAGGTTTGGAATATTTCCGAGCTGTGAAGTATTAGATTCCTCTTTTAGAATTAAAAAGGAAATGTCTTATATACTTGTATCAGATGAGAGTCAAAACGGCAAAGTTGCTAGACCCCAAAACGGTAAAAGGATGCAAAAATAGTCAAATTGTTAATTTGGGGGAAGATAACTCCGCCATTTCGATTCCGATCGTCTTGGACCAAAAACCTTTTTCGTTTCCTTCCGTCTAGATGCACCCGACTCATAAGTTTCCCTTTCACATTACCCTCGAACCAGTA
>NW_026267345.1:105499-108819 GCF_000697945.3 Frankliniella occidentalis | reverse complement strand
CACAGAACCGTGGACAGTGCGGCGGGGCGGGGGTCCCGGGCGGCACAGCACCCTCTCCATTAGTACTGCTCTGAAGACCAGTTGGTGGGGTTCTCCAGGGGAATATTTTTAGCAGATGATACTTCCAGTATCACTGCTGGTACAACAGCTAAATGGGTAGCGTTGACGATAGTCACCAATAACCACATTGTAGTCACGAGCCACCATGACCCAGTATTGTCAACAATAATGCTGAACCATTGCCGTAGTAGATTATATTATCAGGAGCGGGGTATGATGGGTAGCGTTGACGATGGTCACCAATGACCACATTGTGGTCACAAGCCACCATGATAAAGTATTGTCAACAATACTGATGGGCTATTGTCCTATTAAAATATTATTAACCGAACGCCAAAGACAGAAGTCGGACACACAACGAGGCCGGCACCAGGATCACTTTGGCCTTTAAAACTCCACTCAAAATTCGTTGTCCTTGACGGGGGCCTCGTGGTACACCCTCGTATCTCGCGAACTGTAGACCGAAGAGAGAAACGGACTGTTCAGCAGGACCCGGAAACCAGGATAGCATGTGGCGAGGTGGTCGTCATGAGGACAAGCAACGGCGTCGGCTGAGTATTCCGTGCTGTGCGCACAGAAGTTGTGCAAGGCATGTGCGCATCGGCAACACCGGCGCGCACACGGCGTGCTCAGCCTTCGCGGTCTTTGTGGTGGCAAACTTGCGTGCAAGTTCATTGCGCACTGAAAGGCGCTTATGTGGTGTGGACTTGGCGCGCACGCGGCGCGCGGCGTGCACGTAGCGCGCAGGCGATGTGCACAAAATGCGCACGCGGCGCGCACAGGACCCATTTTATCATGGGATGAGGTCAAATGGACTGAATTAACACTTCAGTGCACCAAAAGTACTTTGTGCTATCCGCCCCAACATAGGCTCGTTGGTGCGGATGGCACTACGCGACGCGTCCGTGCAACAATATCCTATCTGCCCGGAAAGACTAGCCTATCTGTTTTTCGCATGGACCAGTAACTTACACTTTGGCGTTACGTTACAAAATACATAGTGTACCGATCAGTTTCGTTCTCTTTGTCGTTACGGTATAATAACGGTAACAGAACTGGTCCATCATCGGTTTGGTTACAATTTGTAACCAGTTCGCGCCGGTTCCAAAGGAAACGTTTCATGGAACGAACTTTTAACAAACTTTGAGATGTAACGTTACGAATCGTACCGACACGAAATGGTAAAAGCCACTCTGTTACAATTTGTAACGTTACAGGTCTGAAACTGTCCCCGAAAAGACATAAGTGACGTTACGAATAACACAACAATAACGGCCGCAAAAGTTACGTTACAAAACTTTTCCCCCGACGATTGTGCTACCGCCACGCCACTTGGGGGGCTTTGGGCTTCAGGTTGGTTACCACCTACCACTGCCTCGACCCGGAGCCACACGGAGTGATAGGAACAAATCCATGCCTTCGCCTTCCTCCGCATCCAGGGCAAATTCAGTCGAGACCGGAGCAGCTCAAAGAAAAGCATTTCCCCTGCCCGGTGTTGAACCCCCGACTGGGGAGCGGCTGCCCGAGACGCTCTCCACTGAGCCAGAGCGGTTCGCTGGAGAGTGCGGGCAGAGCACCAGTCTGCTTCGCTCGCCAGTCGCCGCTGGCCACCGCTTGCCGGAAGGAATTCGCGAGCGGACGGCAGCGGTGCGCTGCCCGTCGCCACCGGCAATGCGCTCCATAGTCCAGTAGAGAGCGGCTGGGGCAGCCATCCTCAAAGTCGAGGGTTCGACGCCGGGTATGCGATATGCTTTTAAGTTTCTTTCTTTGAGCTGCTCCGGTCTTGACAGAATTTGCCCTGGATGCGGGCGGAGGAAGGCATCAGAGCTCTGCAAAAGTCGCCTCGTCGACCTACCGAGCTCGACCGGGAGGCGGTCGGCACCAACCGCGTGCAGATGAGAGGTGAGGAGGGGAGACAAAGCGGGTGCTCCTCTCCTCACCTCTCACCTGAACGCGGTCGGTGCCGACCGCCTGCCGGTCGAGCTTGGTCGGTAGACGAGGCGACTTTTGCAGAGCTCTGGAAGGCATGGATTAGCTCATATCACTATGGATTAGACCAGGGGATTCTCTGCGCAGCCAGCCACAATCCAGGCGAAGTCCACGGTGCATTCAGCCGTTTCTCTCAGGAGGGCGTAGGTGTAGCCCCGGGTCGAGGCGGTGGTGGTAGACATCGAGCCCGAGACCCGAGACGCCCGCGGAGACGTGGACGTGGCACACCTGCAATCTTGTCCGACTGGGAAATTTTTGTAACGTAACTTTTGCGGCCGTTATTGTTCCGTTATTCGTAACGGTACATCTGTTTTTTTCTGGGACAGTTCAGATCTGTAACGTTACAGAACGTACCTCTAGAATGTAACGTAACTACCTGCATCGGTTTTGAGTAACGTTACATTTGTAACGAACATAATAACTCAGACGCACGGTCTGGATCGTATTTTGTAACGTTACAAAAAATGGAACTGTACAAAATGTAACTTTATTCGGTTACTGTTACGTATCATGGAACTCACTATATGTTCAATAAAGTTACCGGTGCGGTAACGTAACGGAAAACTCCGAGAAAATAACTTTTAATTTGTTATGTTACTGGTCCCTGGTTTTTCGGCGCTCTCTTCAACGCCGTCTTCTTTTCATTGTGGGTTGGCTAATATTAAAAGTAAAAAAATAAATGCAAAATTGCTTTATGTTCCTTGATCTTTAAGGAACAAGCACCAATTTTTACTTTTTACTCGTTCTTTACCTCCCTCCCTCCAAACATCACTACGTGGAGGAAGAAGAACGAGTATTGTGCTCGGTGCTGTGCAAGTTAGGACCCATTTCGCTGGAGGAAACATACAGACAAGTGCAGTATACCAAACGATAGGGTTTTACCCAGTAATGGCGCACTAATAGAGGTTTTTTCAACTTTGAAAGCAAATTTTAGAGAAAACTTGATTTATAATTTCTGTCCGCGTCGCGAAAAGTTCAAAACTGTGGTGGCAAATGGGGGATTTTGAAATGTCAATAACTCATTTCTCCGGGTGTAATTCAACCTGCTGACCACCATAAATGTGCCATGGCCGCCGTGCCTTCCAAAGTAATTACCACTCGAAATTCATTCGCTTTATAATTTTTATGATTGGGTTCACTTTGGACTTAAAATAGTTTTGGCACTGGTGAAGGCGTTGTGCGCATGCGTGAACTTGTAATGCACATAAATACAAGAAATTTGATTTATTCAGTGTGTTTGTACGACGTCAACACTTTTATTGGCTGAGCGA
>NW_026267345.1:104224-104567 GCF_000697945.3 Frankliniella occidentalis | reverse complement strand
GTATGCCAGGCGCGTCGCAGCGTAACAGTGTTTCGTGAGATATCGCGAAGCCTGTTACGCGAGACGTGGTCTGGCGTACATCTACCTAGTTATCATAAGCATTCATTTTGAGTTTGTTTGGAACGTGGAGAAGTCGCTGTTTTTCGGAAATTGACAAATGAAATTTATGGTTATGTTGGCCTTTTACCAACTTTGTCAAATAAATCAACTCAAGGGGGTCTTCCCCGATAGGAAGCCTTTAAAAGTTCTTTTTTGGCTGAGCGATAGCGAAGCCTATTACTCCAGTGATGATCAAAAAGTTTCGCGTCTGTTTGTGTGTGTGTGTGTTTGTTTGTTTGTCTGT
>NW_026267345.1:100913-103483 GCF_000697945.3 Frankliniella occidentalis | reverse complement strand
ATGACAATTATTTTACTTTGAATAGTATTTAATAAAACCATCAACATTTCATAAAAAATTATTACTTCCCGCACCAATACTGTGGTGTCGAACCAGGTATCCCTTGTGTTCTGTGTACCTACTCATGTATTCAGTGTTTCCTGCGTACTTGACAAGTACGCAGTAAATACTGAATACATGGACAAGTACGCAGGAAATACTGAATACATGGTCAAGTACGCAAGAAATACTGAATACCAACAAGTACGCAGTATTTCCTGCGCTCAAGTACACACTTGGGTTTCCAGAGTAGCTGCAGCCACGAGGTGTCAAACGACTCTAGTCCCCACAACGCAGTAAAGTTCGATTCCTGCTATTAGCGATTCTGATCGCCACGATCAACCCGTCGGTTGTCGCAACTAACCTACTGCAGCTATGCCGCTTGGTTGTCACAATCAGAAAGTCGATACTCCTGGTATCTATCGGGAAAAATGGTCGTAGCGATCGACTTTTGGTTGCCACAATCAACCATTTTTTTCCGTTAATCAGCGACCCCGTGCACATTAGGGCATGTCGTTTATGGCTTGTTTTCGATTTTTGCGTTGTAATAGTGCTTCATAGTGCCATTTACATGAAAAATGCTGCAACCTTTTTTGGGTTTTTTCCTCGGAAGTTGTCATAGCCCTACCTTGCCTTTTATTCCTGACTTGCCATAAGGGGTGATTTTAAAACCCAATTTTTTTGTGTATTGTGTATTTGTGTATTCCTTGTCTAAACACGCAGTTTTACGGTTCGTCGTGAGATAATGTGAAGGAATAGGCTGTATCTCTGCTGGTTTTCATGGGTAGGTTCTTGTAGACTCTCCCTCCCACAGGAAGACCCCCCCCCCCCCCCTTTAGGTAGTCGCACGCCTTGCCGGATGACTTTAAAAACTGCTATTCCGAATTGGTCTGCTTTGTTTAAAAATACGTACTGATGCACGATTATTTCTCGCCCCAAGCTTCTTTCTCTCTCCTTGTCGTTTGCTTTGCTGCTACTTGCCCTTTATAATTAGCCACCTGCTCACGCTGTTGCTTTGACGCTCATTTCATCTCGTCTAGTACTCACAACAAAGTTGTGTCCTTTTTATCCTACATAGCTGTTGTAAATCCTATTAATGAACGAAACAGTACCTAGAAAATCCGAAGCAACAGTTTGAAACACCAGGATAAATTTACACTTGTATGCCCAGCAAAGTCAAAGCATGTAAGCTTCGTCCAGTAGTACCAAAATCCTCTTTCTAAATATGAGTGGAACTGGTCGATAGATTATATTATCAACATGTTCAAACCGATCTTTACAAGTAGCAGCGGAACAGACGAGGAGGAGAGAGAAGCTAAAGGCAAGAATTATTTAAGCACCAGTACGTATTTTAAAACAAAGCAACCCAATTCAGAGCAGCAGTTGTTTAAGTCATCCTGCAGGGCGTAGGACCAGCTGAGAGCGAACGGAGTTGGTATGAAAATTTTCCCTGCACTCCAGTAAGTAATTTTAATGTGTTTTAATAGTTAACTGTTTTAAAAGTAATAAAATACTAGGGGGGGGGGGGTCTTCCTGTGGTGGGGTCTGCAAGAAGTTTGCCGTTTTCGTGATATAAATTGTTCACTGTAAAAAATATCCAACTTGATTTTAAAAACACGTGTTTTGAAGCACTTTTCAAAACAATTTTGCTCTTAAATTTCAGAAAAAATGTTTTATGAAAATTAAGAACATGTTTTGAAAATTAAGAACGTGTTATGGAACGACAGCCTAACGCAAATCTGGAAAATATTTAGTTCTTTTCCTTCCAGACCCAACCTTAGAACCCAACTTTGTACACATTAATGTTTTTTACCTTACCTTACCTGGATGAATTCGAACCTCGGACGTTTGAGTTCGGATTCCTGACGCCTTAGACCGCGCGGCTGTCGGGACATACCTGTGTAGGGAACGCTCGCACCCGAACTTATGCGGCGCTCCGTCGAAGGGCATTCCCAGATTAGCAGTGTGCTTGGTCAGACGGCGTATGTTTGTTAACTTACTTTTTGACATATGGTTATGGCATTGCTACGTTACTCCAATCTTAATTCGATGTTGTTCACCCAATACCATATTGAACGCCAACATTTCATGTCCAGGGGTCAAAAACTGCATGACTTAAGAAGTGCCCTGAATGCTAGTATGAAAAGTAAGAATGGGTGTGACTTTTCAAAACAATTCTGTCAGAACTAAGGAAACCTGTCAAATTTAATAAACATGTTCTGAAATTTAATGACTCTTCAGTACAATTGCGAAATTTCATCAGAAATTCCATAACCTGGTTTGCAAAACTAAGGAAACTTCTTAAATATCAGAATATGTTATAACGTTTAAGAACAAGTAAAAATGTTATCAAATACACCATGAAAATTCAGAGGGGACGGGCCTTCGGCAGGCCTAGCTTGCTCACCCTCCACTCGATTCTGACCTGCGGTGTCCTCTGCGGGAAATTTGAAAAGATTTTTGGGCCACCCTACCGTGACTAAACCCCACCCTTCTGCTTTTCAAAAGAATAAGAAAGAATGAACAAGCGC
>NW_026267345.1:95927-97598 GCF_000697945.3 Frankliniella occidentalis | reverse complement strand
CCTCTTTTCTTTCCCTCATTCATTAAGGTACCGCGACTTCTGTTGAACAGATTTTAATAAAATTTTATCGAAAAATCAATCCAAAAATTAGATTTCATTTGACTATAGCCTCATTAAAATCCTTCTGGCCAATTTTGAGAAAATTAAAGTTAAACATCGAAATTATCACAAAAATCGGCAAAATCCTGCCAAGCCAACAATGGTTCGCACTTCTAGCATTCTTTCTGTTGATCCCTGCGGCTTACATTTTCACTTAACAGGAAAACATATGAGACAAAAATTCAAGAATGAACATTAAGCTTCCGAACGATATGTTCAAAATTTTCGTGCGACGTTCCAGACGAGAACGACAGGAAGCTGAACAATATGCGACATTTACGCTTATTCTTCGTGTCTTGTTTTTAATTTCTAGCGCAGTTAGTATTGATTTAAACAAGGAAGTGTAAGCGAGCCGATTGTGCACCGTTCTTTAAGCCACCAAATAAGCTTTTAATCGACGCCAGAAGATATCCCGATTATTACAACTTCTACCGGTTTAAAATCAAAGCTGCACAGTTTGTTTAGAAATGGGCGTGGCTACAACAATCCTGGGGAGAAAGGAGGCGTGGGTTCTAACAATGGTACCAACCATTGCAAACGAACTCGCTTCATGTTTTTGGATAAATTGAGTGATGTACTCTCCTCACTTTTATGTTCAACCCACGTCTAATAACTCCTTCTTTAGTGATTTCGCGTGCACTTCAGAGGTGGTTAAATGACATGTGTTTGAATAATTGTAACTATGAGTAAAAGTTGCCATTGCCGGGGAATGCCCACTAAGTAGTTTCTATAAGGCGCTTGCATCGCTGTTGGTTTTGTTATTGTGGTGACTTCAGAACGAAGAGCCACAACACTAACCATCAAGTTTTGACGACTTCCCTCTCTTCTAATTTTCAACGCTGAATATATTGAAGTGACTAGTTAAATGATTATTTCTTCGTGTGCATACGATTGTTCGTTAAAACTTCAGGGGCCGATTAACGCGTTAGCGCTAGAATTTTTTTTCTACTTTTTGGACCAACCCTTATTTTTTTGTTACCACCTTTCACTCCATTAGGGGTGGTTGCCAGGGTTTGCACCAGGAGTTTTGTTTTCCAGGAGTGACCCCTACGATAGGCCATTCCAAATTATGAATGTAAGTCTTCGATAACGGAAGTAACAGTCTCAAAAGAAAGGCTAAAAGTAGTAATGATGACGTGCAAAGTTTGGGCGATCTGCGATGAGGTTTAGGGGTCGCGCACGGGGCTTGAAGATATGGCGTCCTGGTGCCCCAACACTGAGCCGCAATGTTTAGGGTGGAGCCACGATTGGTTGACGAGGGTGACGGGAGGGAGTCTGCGTACAGTGAGTACGCATAGGCACTGCTACCCTTTGGACCAGATTGAACTGGGCCCAGTGTTAGTCTTGTGACCACGGGCTTAAACGCAGCATTACACGGCACCCGCGCTGGAGGGACGACGTGTGGGAAATCGATAGTTCCTATGCCATGCTGTAATATGAGGCACTTAGCTCTACCCGTGGCCGAGAAACTGCACATAACATTAAAACCAATCACTAGAAAAAGACGACAAATGACGAATTGGCGCCTGTAGTTATGTAATTTTGACTGACCGCACAACATGCCTGTCTGTT
>NW_026267345.1:93311-95477 GCF_000697945.3 Frankliniella occidentalis | reverse complement strand
CCAATGCGCGACCCCTAACCGTTGTCGCAGAGCGCCTAAATTTTGCACAGCGCCATTATTACACAAAGGAATTACTTTAAATCTGTTACCTCGAAATCGTTTTTTATTTGGAATGGCCTACCCTACGATACCCTGAAATTTGTAGACCTCTAGCTCATCTCCTTCCTCTTATTCCGGGCACGGACGAAGGACGGACGGACACGAGAGCGGTTGCATAAGCCCGCTTTAATGCTTTTTAAAAGCAGAAGGGCGGCCTGAAAACTAGTTTGTTTGAAAGGATTGAACAGTGTGTTCATGGGATTTTTCACACCTCTAGCAGCATAGGGGTGGCGTGTAACGAACGTCCTGTTCAAGGATGATTGAAAACACACATCGGATACATTCAATACCAACATTCCACGGCTCCATCCGTGCTGGAATTTCTTTACATCTCAGAGCGCGAAATTTGACTCCTAATTTGCTTGCCGTATGGTATATGTCGGTGACTCGAATGACTTGTGTTCCAGGACTATCCCAGTGGATTCCAGGGTTTTACTGCATCATTATACAATTTCCGTGTCACAGCCCGAGTAGACTCTTTGTCAGTAGGGTTAGTAAACGCCGACGACTCCAAGGACGCCATTCTACCTATTGCGTCCTACAGCGGAAAGAGGCTTCTAATATCCCCAAAGGCTATTACGACATGTGAGTTTTGAGATATGTGTATTATGGACAGTCAACCCCAGGTACATGAAGGGAAGTAACGCAACCAATTTTTGTAACTCACATCGTCACAAGACAAAAGAGGCTAGGCTCGCTCTGCCGCCAAACCTCGTTGCCCGCTGCGTTTTGCTCCCTGGGCAACTTGATTTGGCTGGGAGCTTGGCAAGAAGTGGGATATTGTGACGCTTCGAGTATTTTTGAAAGCTCTACGGCATTTTCGTATCGATGTACACTGTAAAAAATATTAAAGATTTTCCGAGCCCATAAGGTTTATAATTTCCCAGTGGCAACTGTTATATTCAATTCCCAACCCAGTGGGTTTTCAAAGGCCAACCCGTTTAGGTGGGCAGACCTGTGAATGGAAGGGTTTGGGAAAATAGTCTTTACACTAGGCACTGTCAGGACAGGTCAGTTGAGGACATGTCATTTGTATCAGTGTTTCTCATTTAAAAAAAGTTCTTGATAATTTAGGTTTGAAAAATTGTTGTTAAATATGATAGTTTAAAATTTTTGAATTACAATCATGAATCAAGAGATGGATGTGTTGGAAATATCCGAAAAGTTTTTTTAGTGCAGGATGATTTCGGAGATGTGCTACTTGTCATATGAGCACCTGTTTTTCAGGACCACGGGGCTGTCAAAGAAGCGGATTCTGCGCGTCAAAATTGCAATTTTTGGTCATACAAGCTGGGTACATATGAATTGAAAGGCCACAAGTAGCACATCTCCGGAGGCGTTTTTACAAGTACATTGCATTTCTAAAAATTAAAACAGCGAATTATACGACAGGAGCCCTCCTATGGAAAATTTCAGTTTTTATTCTTTTTTCCCATAAGAGCTCCATGCTAAGCTTTGAGGCCGCTGGGGAGGCTGAAGATTTTATCTAATCGAAACCATATTTTACACCGCTAATAGTGTTACTGGATAGAACATTTATCCAAAAGAGTCAATATCAGATTCGAAAATGTACACTTACGGGTGTAGAACAAGTTATTGGAGCACATAAACATGTGAAATTTGGAAATTGGGAGATGAACATTGGCACGTATGTAACTTGGAGTTGCACACTTGCTGTGTTGGTTTGTTTCAAAATTTATATGTCAAATTTTAAGGTTTGAATACTTTTATAAATAACAATAACTGACGATGCCGCGCCTACGGGCATGCCATTATTAATCACGTTCAAATATTCTCACGCACTAATTAAATTTGACAAGAAATGGTTGTCAAATCTGCCTGAGTGCATTGGAGAAGAACCATCGGAAGTTTTTAAAGGTCAACCACAATAAACCATTCTCATGGCTGACCTTTTCACTATTCAATCTAATGTTGGTAGTTGTACTACTACAAGGTAGATGTTCGCCAGACCACGTCTCGCGTAACAGGCTTCGCGATACCTCACGAAACACTGTTACGCAGCGACGCGCCTGGCATACATCTACCTTGGCCTGCGGCGCTGACACC
>NW_026267345.1:85900-93261 GCF_000697945.3 Frankliniella occidentalis | reverse complement strand
AATAACAGACGACGCCGCGCCGATGGGCACGCCATCATTAATTACGTTCAAATATTCTCACTCGCGCGGGAACAGCCGATCGGATCGTCGGGAACAGTATGGAAAATCGCGCAGCACGCTCGGTTGCCTATATACGTACTGGGCATGTCAAGTCCTATAATGTTACTTGATTTTCTTATGTCTGCTGATATTGTTCTGATATTTCCTTGTCCACTGGGTATGTCGTCATGTTTTAAAATATTACTTGAGCATGATTTTTCCATTTGGTACTATCAAATATTGAAACAATTGGGATGCCCATGGTACCCATATACTCTGTAATTTTGTCCAAAGATAGTGTCATACACCTTTAATAGTGTAATACACCTTTAATCCTAAATCGATGCGACGTGTAGTTTTTATGAGGCGACGATTCTTGCAAACCCGTTCATTTCACAGGTCTGCCACCTTAAGGTTTTTAATTTTGTAGTCTATGTGGACCGGTGAAAATTTGGTGGGAAGGTAGAAAATTCATCGATGCGCTCTAACAAAAGAGTCCGATCTGCTTTGCTGCTGAACCAAAAGAGTCCGATCTGCTTCGCTGCCAAACCAAAAGAGTTCGATCTGCTTCGCTACCAAACCAAAAGAGTCCGATCTGCTTTCGGCGCTCGTCGACCGCTCTGCATAAACTCTATGATATCTCAAAGCTTGATAGGAAAAGTGTATATATTTTAGGGTGTACACATTCGTAAAGGTTTGGGTAACATGCAAGTGTTTTTATTTTGTGTATATTCAAAATATCCGAGGAGTTATAGCCCTCCAAAGATGCCTGACGTTCCATCGCCGATAAGCAGATCGGACTCTTTTGGTTTGGCAGCAAAGCATATCGAACTCTTTTGGTTTCGCTGCCAAGCAGATCGGACTGTTTTGGTTCAGCAGCAGAGCAGATCGGACCCTTTCGTTAGGGCGCATCGTCATGCCTGGAAACGAAAAATTTCGAGTTGGATAAGAGGTTGTCATGAACAGACCCACAACTTAAATTTTAGTCTCGGATTGAACTGGAAGTGACAATCCTGCAAACACAAACTAGATATTCCCAACTCACAAATGGAAATAAGACTTCCGACTTCCTAACCCATACCTGGCCCCTTAGCTTAAGGCCTCGATCATATATATCAAAAAAAAAAAAAAAAAAAAAAAAAAATTGCAGAATGTATCGTTACTCTCATAACCAAAACAGATAGTCTTCAATTGTCACCAAATTTGGTTTGCAGCTTCCCTTAAGGTCCCTTAACATTTTCTGATTTTTAAAGAAAGATAATATTTAAATTTTGTACAGATATTTTTTGAAAGTATTGAACAAAAAGTAACTAGTAATGTTTTTTTCAAAATTTGAGGATTTTTTCATTCTTCAACATTAGAGAATGCTGAGGGACCTTAGCGGATGTTGAAAACCAAGTTTGCTGACGATTAAACACTATCTGTTTTTGTTACGAGAGTTACGATATTCTGCTAAAATGTTGTGATATATTTGATCGAAGGGTAGGAAACAAAATTCCAACACTGTAAATAAAAGTCGGAACTTTCAAAAAAAAAAATCTGTCCGACTAGTTTGGAGACGCGATTTTCCAAACAGTTATCGCGACTTTTCAAACAGTTGTTGGAACACAAAATTTCAAGTCCAGTTCTGGGAAATTTCCGAACAATTTGGAACAGAAGAAAGGAACCATTTTAGACCAGAACTAAGTTTAGTAGCATCAAAAATGACAATTTGCAAATATATTTTAAAATGTTTGTCAAACGTTTTTGAGAGATCTCTAAAAAGTTGCGAAATTTCCAAATAGTTCGGAAAAATGTGTTTCTAAACTGTTTGGATGTCAAATTTTCCAAACTGTTCGGGCTGCAAATTTTCCATTTCATTGTTCGGAAATTTCCAACAAAACGTTTTACAGTGAATCTTTAGCTGCGGTTGGTTTTGAATCAGTTCTCAATTCTCTTTCTAATGGTGTAGTCAGTTTTGTTTTTATTGCAAAGATTCATAGAGTATTACGTATACCCCCTCCGAATTACGCAGTTTTTGCCTCAAAATTTTAGAAATTCATCTCTCGTAAACTGTTCGAGACACGGAGCAAAGATTTGGAGTTGGAATATACTTCAGGAATACCCTTTATTTTCGAGTCAAAACCCAAAATCGGTTACCAGATTGGAGACTATTGGTGGATTAGTGAAAGAATTAATCTCATACACTCGGTCGGACTTGTCCACAGCATCGATTCAGGCTCCCCAGACAGTTCTCTTTCTTAATTTTCTAGTGATATTTTGACTTCGAGAAGTTATTTCATACAAAAATGTCATTGATTATACAAAAGGTTATAAGAATTGTAAGATTTTAGAATGATTATAGATTATAGATAAAGATTATAAAAGATTATGGATTATAGACGTGAGTGTAAGTGAGTAAAGGGTCGTGTACTTTTGATTATACGAGTTGTAGACCCCTCGCCCGCTGCGTAGCGAAGTGGTAACGTAGCGTGCAGGAGAAGCAAACCACAGGTCCATGTTCAATTCCCGCTCGGGCCATTTTTAGCAGATGATACCTTAAAAACATTTTGACTAAACATAGAGAATATATAAGTAACTTTTAGGTGTCAGCTGGCTTTTACTCTCGATAAGGACAGAGAACCAAGCGGAGACCAGAAAACAATTTATCTGCCGCTAGGGGAATCAGTGAGTGGCTGTCTGTCCGAGTGTCACGCTTAAGGCACCTTCCCCTACCCAACAATACTGCGTCGGGCAGGGCAAGGCAGAGGGCAGGCCCCGTCCCTGTACAGCAATACTAACCCACCGTGCGTCAGCGGCTGCTCTGCTCTGATCGCTCTGATCCACCCTTAGCTCATCAACGCCGCTAGTCCGCCGAATTAAAAAAATTGCAAGTAATAACAAGCAGCCATAAACAAATGACACCTAAGTATGAGAGAAAATTAGGAAACAGACCTATTCTTAAATTTGTATCATCTGCTTTCAAGATAGATACTTGATTTAGATTTTTTTTTAGTAGCTCAGTGTAGTCCTTATGGGACCAGATGCGTTCCCTCACCCGCCACTTGAATTTTCAAGATGTGGGTTACGGAACGATGATCCAACCTACAACTTGAAAATTCTTACGTGGATACTATTCTGCCAATCACAAGCCCTCTGGATTGAGGAATTTCCCTACCCATGGGTTAAGAAATTCATCCACCTATGGATCAACAATATCGCAATATCAGGCCTCTTCCGTATACTTTCTAACTAAAGAACGGATCTTACCTATTTCAGGGATAAATGGATCCACAACAACTGCGGAGTCTTCTACATCTACTTCTTCACCTACTACTGACTGGGCGCCGACTACAACTCCTCCGGCAACCGATTTATCATCTTTGCCCACACACGCCTTGTCTTCAACCGCAATCACCCCATCTTCTGCAACTTCGACCACAAGCGCGCCATCTCGTGCAACCTCGATCACTAGTGCACCATCAACCACAACCCCAACTATCACCACAACCACACCACCTACCATCACAACACGAGTCTTCACCACCACGATACCCACATCTTCCAAAACAACAGCCACTGCGACCACATTTCCCGTCACGTCCACGGCTGGCCCGACCAGACTTACCAGCAGCACAACGCCCACCACTCCCCTTTCGCCGACAACCATCCACCCCGGCCCAGTGCCAAACGCCACCACATCCATCACCCCAACGCGAGGCCCCTTGTCGTCAACTGAACCAACCTCTTTCCCTTCAGCCCCGACTACGCTCGGACCTGTAAGTCCCAGTCCCACGACAGAAGCACCGCCCTCCTCCTGGCCACCTGCGCCTGCACCATCAGACTGTCCTACGGACTTTCCACTGTCTTTCCAGTACTTGCTGATACCCGTAACGGGTCGCTGTCAGTCATACGTCATATGCTTTGATGGTTGGGGTCAGTCCATGAAATGTCCCGGGCCGCTGACATTCAGTTACGTCGAACAGAAGTGTGTTTGGTCATGGGACTTCAATTGCCGTAGTTCTTAATACGATGCGGAGGGTTGAACGTCAAAATAATTCATCGTGACGCATTGTTTTTATCGTTGCGTTACCCGTTCTCAACAAATAAATCATGAGAGTCGTTCATAATTGTGTGGTTATTATTCCCCGTGTGAGGGCGAAAACACTTTACTTTTACCACCTGTTATCTCGATGATTCGTTGAAATATCCCAAGAGATTCACAGAAAAAGAAAGACCAGGAAAAAATGAATTATTTATGATCATACATGCTGGCCATAAAAGACCATATCTAATTATTGGCTGAGCTTGCGAAGCCTTTGCTGTGATGTGGGGTGCAGAGAACTCTTTGGTCGTGTGTCTGTCTGTCTGTCTGTCTGTCTGTCTGTCTGTCGATCTGTCTGTCTGTCTGTACTGGCCCACGTTTCTCTCAGACGGTTACTTCAATTGACTTGAAACTGCGCACGAAGCTTCAGTATAAGTCGAGACGTCACGAGTTTAGTTTAGAAGTTTGATAGAAGATGTTTGAAATAAACGATCGTTTAGTTTGAATTCGTAGTTTGGTGGCGGTAGGTTGGTAGCACGGCGCTCGAGGGGAGGGGGAGCGCAAGTGGGTTCTGCGCTCACCTGAAGACTTTGATACCTTCTCAGCAGTTATTAAAATGTCAGATCGTCAAACCAAGTGTTTTATGTTTAGTTTAAGAGTTGCGGAACTCAGCTTACGAAGTTTCGCGAGTCTCCAAAGAAAAGGAACGAAAGTCATATTTGGAATAGTTTACGTGTTCACGTACGTAAGTAGGAGATGGATAGAGATAGCAACTTTATGCGTTTTAAAACCCAAAATTATGCACAAAAATAGCACCCGATTATGCGCTTATTATGCGCCTAAAAATCTGTTTTATGCGCTTATTACGCGCTGTTTTAAAACATAAAATATCAATTTTCTGACGATTTTTGGACTAAAACACGTTAAAAATGGGTGGGGGGGGGGGGGGGGGGAGTGGCTCGGGAGAAATATGGAAAGGTAACCATTGTTTCGGGTTTATCTTGACAAAAGAAAACGAAATAGTTTTATGCGCCAAGATGATCGGAATCGAAATGGCAGTGTTATGTTCAAATGTTCAATAAAGTGTTCAATCGCCCCTAGCGGCCAAACGGTGCGTCGGAGGTCAATTCTGACGGCAGTTTTCGCTTGCACCACGGTTGTATCTCTCCGAGACGAACAAGACGCACTCCTCGAACGTTCAATTTGGACCAATTTGGCCAGGGGTCAAAGTTCAAAGGTCAGGCCGGCGTGACATTTCAACTTTTTTAATTTTTTTCGACGCCAGTCGGTAGAGCTGATAGAAAAAAAAATCTCCTTTGGGAAGGCCCAGGTCACCCCTTCTGGTTCAAAATCGCGTTCAAAAAGGCCAATTGACAATTTGGTCGTTTTTCAGGGTTGCCAGCGACTCACTTTTCTCACTTTTATCCACTATTTCTTAAATGACTCACTTTTTGCTACTATTATGTGGAAACAGTCACTATTCGTCACTTTTTCGGAGGTCAAGGCGGTAAAATGACCATTTTACCGCGTCCCGTACGAAATTCCGTCAGTTTTGTTCAGAAACGTGATTCAAATTGTCGCTGTTAGTGACTGAGATGAAAGTTAGTATACGTTCATCGATTGACCCATACAGAAAACTGCTGACTGACGCATGCCGATCACTAGAAAATAACGCGGCTCGTATTTAAGTCTATGTTTAACATTTTCTAAGCGAGCTCTCAGAGCCTACATGTGATAGGGTTCAGAGACGTCTGACGACATTGAAATAAAGACGTCAACTTGTACACTCCTAGAGTACTTTTGTGCAGAACACTATTACATGATGCAGTCTCCTTTAATCGAGAATTTTTACAGTGAGTTCGATGGTGACTTCGAAAATTTAATCTGAGAGCTTGAAAAATATTCCAGAAACTCTGTAGGTCATCATCTTGGTCATCATTCAGTGATCGACAATCCAAAGTTTTCAGTGATAGTCTTTTGTTCTTGTGCTTTATTTTTTTTCCACTCAATCTTAAGTCATGATGAATGTGTGCAAAATCTGAACCATACGTTCCAAATTATAAAATTCCAACGTATAACGTCACTTTTACCCCACTTTTTAGACGTAAAAAGCCACTTTTTTGTCACCTTTTTTGAGATCAGGGTAGTCACTATTCTACTATTTTAAGGTAGGACCCCAGTGACAAAATACCGAAAATCGCAAAAACGTCGGATTAGTAAGGTTAAAAACGGTCTAGTGGCTCGTAGACCAAAAACTCGACCTTGAAGTCGTAGAACAGAGCTCCCTGATGAAAACAAGATGTGAACGAAATTTTTCCGTCAAAATTCGAGACACCTGGAACTTTTACCGTAGAGGCCTGAGACCTGTACGGGAAAAGTTCCAGGTGTCTCAAATTTTGACGGAAAAATTTCGTTCACATCTTGTTTTCATCAGAGAGCTCTGTTCTATAACTTCAAGGTCGAGTTTTTGGTGTACGAGCCCCTGGGCCGATTTTCACTTTTTCACTAGGGTCCTACCTTAAACCCCTCTTGGGCGCTGGCAACCCTGTCGTTTTTGACAGTTTTGTCAGTTTGAGGGCTAATAATTTCTCCATTTCGACTCTGACCGACTCGCCACGGCAACTGTTATTCTGCTGTTCTGCTGATACGTTTGTTATTGTGGTTATTGCCAGCCTCTTTCGCCTGCCTGTTCCTGCCAATAGGTAACACTATTTAACGTAGGGCTGGTCAGTGTCAATAACGAGTGGCTTGGAAATCGAGAGGGCTGTGATTCGAGAGAGGAGGAGTGGAGGGGGAGGAGGGTAGTGGAGGTAGAGAAGGGAGGGTGCTTTCCATTGGGCGGCCATGGAGGAGGAGCAGAGAAAAGCGCCCGGTTTGTTGATAACCCCACCAGAAACCTGAGTTAAATTGTCGGCAAGAAATAAGATCTTCTAAACAGTGCCCATCACTACAATTTAAATAAACAAGGTAAAACTTTACTATGAGATGGCATCGTTTCGTAGAGATAAACTTGGTCAAAATAATACAAACTTTTAACTATTTGTAATTTGTATTTTTAAAATATAGATGTAATAGTAGATACACTTGGTCAAATGTCATCTCATGTCTTTAATGAAGTAATATTTCCATAAAGGTTTAACATTAGGTCGTTCGCGATTAGTTCAAATTGCTCTGTTTGTAGGGATACACCTGGTCAAATGTTTTCCTTTAAAATTAAAGGAATTTTTGATCAACTGTGCAGCATTACAGAGAATTCACATTAAGCTGTTTAAATCTCAAGCTTGGGAGCCAATATTAC
>NW_026267345.1:76859-85850 GCF_000697945.3 Frankliniella occidentalis | reverse complement strand
CCACATAACGCGACAAACGGAGTGGCCGCGGCGTAACGTGACCTCGTGAGGTACTTTAGAACGTAGCTACAAACACGTGGTATGGAGGTAGCCGTGACAACCTCGTACGATGTATGTCATGGCGTAGTCTTTGCAAGACTCCACATAACGCGCCAACGGCAGTGGCCGCGGCGTAACGTGACCTTGTGAGGTACTTCAGAACGTAGCCACGAACATGTGGTATGAAGGTTGCCGTGACAACCTCATACTATTATGTCATGGCGGAGTCGTGTCTGTTTTCATTAAGCTATTTTACACTGCTGACGCCTGTCAGCCTCCGTATAGGCCGCCCCACAGTACGCGCGTCCACTGCAGACTGCCTAGCAGGCGCTTTAAACGTTATTAACTGCTTCCTCTGTATTTTGTACATATGCTGACCTGCTTTGTTTCTGTTTGTTTGCATGTATGAGGAGTTAGCGCTGAAGCGAAGGCGAGGTTTGTCCAACTGCTGTTCGCTTGCACCGCCTGCCTGTTTCCGCCTGAGCACTGCCCCCCCCCCCCTGCTAAGACTGACGCGACGTTACCCTGCTGCTACGCCACACGGACGCCCACTCCTGCTTCTTTGTGCACTACCGCGTTCAAAATAAAAGCTTTGCACAAAAATACAGGACCAAGTCTATAATTGTGTCATTATTGTTTTTCTGTACCCTTACCGTCCTTAACTTTTGCGGCGGCGCTGGTGGCTGAATTCAAGCTGCGAGGCAGCATTCAGGTAAGGTTCGTAACCCAAGCGGAGTACTTATGGCCGCTACTTATATGTCCTCATGACGGAAAGCAGCGGAGAGAAACTTGGAGTCTGCGTCTGGTATGATCAAACAATAGGCCACGTACCCGCACACTGCCATAAAAATCCACAGTTTAACAGCAGTTTAATACTGTCAATTTTAAACCTCGATGTTGTATATTGTAGGGTGATAACACTGAAATATAACAGTGAAAAAACTGTACTTTTCACTCTGTATAGTGACAATTTTTACAGCAGTGGCTGTAGGTTTTTCTGACAGTGCACCAGGGGTGGTCATCCACAGAATGATTCAGCGAAGGACTCCGATTACTGCTTGGAAGTTTTGCGGTCATCCAGAAAAGACTTCCGTCCCCGGCCCCGCCTCGCTCCCTTGCCCCGCGCGGCTAGCGAGAGCCCAGCGGAGCGTCCAAAGGTGTCTGCACGACAAAAATCCGAAAAGCCCACATTCAATGTGGTCTAAAAAGGCTTCACGTGCGCATACCGGGCCTCAAATTAGAAATCGTTTTGCGCATGTTCTTACACGTTCTTACAATGTTGGAGTTCGACATTCATCCATAAAACCCCAGTCCCCTTCCCCCTTCCCCACCTCTCACCGCCGGTCACTGCCAGGGCCCAGCCACAGGCTCATCTTTGGCCTACGACTTCCAATCAAATTTCTTTGGTCTTAGAAAAACAGGGAGCATGGAGTGAAACAGATATTTATATATTATTATTAATTCTACAACTCGTTTAGGGTTCGCGAACCCGACAACCCGACACCCGTCCGCCGACGCTGAGTAGTCGTAAAAGACCTCTGTGATGCGGGGTGTGGACACGTCCAAGATCACGCGGGGGACTGCGCAGGGAGTACGAAACATTGTACAAAAGTGCATATGAAATCGTCGCCGCACCGGGCCGCCGGGAGTGAGAGGGGGAGGAGTAGGAGGCGATTGTGAGGAGGCACCTGGGAAACGAATTGCACAGTCTAGGCCCGAGTTTGGAAACGGAAACAGCACCTTTGGAATCCCAAATCACTTCAGATTTGCCGAGTTGATTTCAAGCGCCTTCCCCTCCTCTGGAGGGATCTTAAATCTCCGGAGCTTTGGCATCCAGAAACACGTCCACAGTTTTCATGGCTGGCGCCTGCGACACTCTGGGTAGGCCCACCCGCAATAGGTACAGTATGTTGCCTACCCAGCAGGCGCTCTGAGCTTGGAGGTGAAGGGGAAAGCGGATGGCGGATGGCGGATGACGCCACCGGTCGCCGCAGCACCATGCGCCGCAGCAAACCGATGAGTGAACGCGTGATGCGGACGCTGGGGCAGATGTTCAGGATCTACTGCCATGGCAAACACTCCAATTGGCCGAGGATGCTCCCGAAGATCGAGTCTTGGATAAATCACCCGATCCATGACTCCACGGGGGCCACCCCCGCCTTCCTGCACCGGACGGCGCCCCCCGAGCGCCCGTCACGCCCGTGGGATGATATCCTACCCCTTCCCCCCGCCCCCGCCGTCGTACACTGTCTCGCCTCGCTGACGCGGACGGTACTGCAGTCGCCCCTACAAACGTCAAGAATAATCTGCGTCCGTACCACCACTCCGCGACGGGGCCCCCGGGCCAGCCGCTGCGGTCGTCAGCCCCCTTGGGGCACCTGACCTGAGGCTTGTAAAGTCTCAAGTAGCGGGGTTGCTCGTATACCCCGTGAAGACCAAAGGTCTTTTTAGACCTAAGGTATCTAAGTGAACTGTAAAGTTAGCACCGGCGCGCGTGCGTGCGTGGAGCGTCGCAGTCACCGCAAGTGCGGATTTTTGGGCCAAAACTTTGATCTCGTTCACTTTTGATGTAACCTGAAGTCGTAACATCTAAGAAGAAACCAAGAGCTTTAATTTGGTACCAAAAATGTCACTCTTTCTCGTACTGCGATGCTGGCTTCCGATATCGCCATTCGAGGGAAGTGATATTTTTGGTATTAAATGTAAGCTGTTGGTTTCTTCCGACACACGACGACTTTATGTTACATCAAAAGTGAACCGGATCAAAGTTTTGGCCCAAAAATCCGCACCTGCGGTGACTGACGCTCGACGCACGCACGCGCGCGGCTCCGCGCGTTCTGCCCAAAGAGCTCTGCCGCCGCCCGCCGCCGACGCGCCCCCACCATAGTACCGCCCACTGACCGCGCACGAAGCCAGCCGATTTCCCCCACGACGCCGAGGCGTCACAGGCCGGTCTGTACTTCGTGCAGATTTGCACCAACCCGCCCTTCCCGCCCCCCCCCCCCAAAAGAGAACACAAAGGGATACACCAACCTGGGAATCATCAGGACAAAAAATAAAGAAAAGCCACAGAAATTACCAAAACTGAGTAGGGAACATCAGGGATGATATCAATTAGTCAAAATAAGCGTTTTCTACCTCCAAACTTCTTGAATAATTGATAGAAGAGGCCGAGAATCACTGGGAATCAAGAATCTCGGGAATCATGTGTACACATCAGAAGGTGGTGGTCGCCCCCTCGAGAGAACCAGCGAACAGCCATGAGAGAAGCGCCGGACGGTTGGCGGTGACGGGGCAGGGCTGGCCGGGTCCGTCGAGTCAACCTGGTCCTTTCCAGACAGCACTTTCAACACACCCACGAATACCCCCCCCCCCCGCTCCAACAGCCACGCGAGCCGGCGTTGGGTAGGCAGACCCGCGGAACTCGCATGTCCATCGGAGTGCCTACATATGACGGGACAGCGGCGCTGCAGACGCAAGCAAGGTACAAGAAGGTGCTGTGCACACCCCGAGGCACACCCCATGCCTCTCGCTCGGTGGTGAGGGTGTCCGCCCCGGACACGCCCAAGGTCACGCGGGGACGCACGTGGGACGCACGGGAACGCACGGGAAACGCACGGATAATGCACGCGTCTGCTCTTGCTCCAACCAACTGATGCACAGGGATCTACGAGACATTGTACAAAAAGTACATATGCAATCGACGCCGCACCGGGCCGGGGTTCGTTCAATGTACACTGAAAAATTGTCGTACCATGGAAGAAGTCGGCCGAAGTTCGCCTGTTTTTGAGCCCTTCACAGTGAAAGTAATTAGTAAATGTTACAGGAAAATTGTCGACAACATCGAGTCGTAAAATTATACAACGAAGTTGTACATTTACAAGCATTAAGTCCTTATCGACTCATATTTCAGAGACGATATGAATGGGCGGTCGTATATTTATGACATATTTTCTAAATTGTAAATATAAAATATTTTATAAATCTACGGAGATATTTTTCACAGTGTTGGAGGTCTAGAGATGGAATATAGGGATAATTAAGTGTTTCAACAATACGGCTGGCTCAACACATTAGTAACATCGGAATACCATAAAATTTAGTTCAAAGATGTGCCAAGTGGATACATAGATTCAGATTCAGTTTATTGTTCAACCAAAGCAAGTAAGGTATGAAAGGTCAAGTGTTACAGGCAAAAATGCACAACAAAAAAAGTTTAAAAAACAAACAATTAAAAAAAAATTGCAGAAGAACAGGTTGAAAATTACAGTCCTAGGAACTCATCCATAGAGTATGGTTCTTTTTCAATTAAGACTGTTTTTAGTTTACACTTAAAAGTTTGTAATGAATGTCTATCTCTTATAGAATCTGGTAGTCCATTATAAATAGAGATGCATTTAGATTTAATTTCACCCTTACAGGGACAATTCATATAAATTTCGTTTTTATTTCTACTATCATATGAATGCATCCCTTCTCTAGTCAAGTTTTTAAAATTCTTCCTCGCATAAATAGCAGAGTGAAATACATATAGACCCGTTAAGGTTAAAATTTTGTTACTTTTGAAGAGGCCTCTACAAGAGATTGTTTGGTCTCTGATACCATTTAAAAATCTCAGTGCTTTTTTCTGAAGTTTAAAAATATAATTTATCCACGTTTTCTGATTGTCCTCATGTCCCCATATTGTTATACCATAAGTTAAGAAAGATTGAATAAATGCATTATAGACTAGTTAACATTCTTTTCTATCCAAGGACTGAGTCGTTTGAGAGAGGACAAATATGCCACGCTTAATTTGTTTAGCTACTTCCTGAATGTGGTTGTTCCATTTTCCATTGTTACTTAAAATAATTCCTAAGAACTTTGTATTAGAAACTTGATTGATTTGGCACCCATTTAGTTCTAATGTACAAGTTTCTTTTGCTCCAGAGATCATAAATACAGTCTTTTCTAAATTTACGGCTAGGTTTAGTGAGGAGAAGAATTCAAATATTGTTTTGAGTGCTATTCTAGCTCTGGACAAGACATTAGATATTGATGTATCTGTGATGACAAGATTTGTGTCATCCACATAAATTACTACACTGCATTAGAGCCTATTTAGCAGTGAGTCAATACAGTTAGTATATAGTAAGAACAAATAGGGACCATATACAGACCCTTGTGGTACTCCTTGTTTAACATTTTTAAAACATGAGAAGATTAAGTCACTATTAATGTCAGAGAGGGCTACAGATTGAGACCTATCTTGTAGATACGACTTAAGTAGATTAAAAGCAACTCCTCTTATGCCATATTTTTCCATGATGGATAAGAGAGTTGTATGGTTTACGCAATCAAATGCCTTACTTAAATCTAAGAAAAGGGTTAGAATAATTTCATTTTTAGCCTTAGCTTTACAGATAACATCATTGAGATGAATAACACCATCTATACATGACACCTGTTTTCTATACCCAAATTGACTAGTAGATGTAACATTATTCGAGTTTACGAATCCCATCACCCTTCTCAAGTATATCATTTCAGATATTCTTGAGAAGAGGGATGTTAACGCTATAGGTCTGTAATTTTCTGGAAGGTTTTTTTTCCCTTTTTTAAATAGTGGTTTAACTATAGTTTTCTTCATCTCTGAAGGAAAAACACCCTGCTCCATTGACAAATTAATAATATGGACTAGAGGAGCTAGAATTGATTTTTTCACATGTTTAACTATGACATTTGATATCTCAACAGCCCACTGATCTATTAATGCTAAGTTCATTTATCACAGCTTCCATTTCTTTAGTATCAGTTGGATACATAAAGACCGATTTGTCCTGAGTATTGACTAAGGTGAAGTCAAATTTCGGTGTATCTAGTTTCGAGGCAATCAAGTCAGGTATTTCTAAATAATAGTTATTGAAACTTTCTGCGTTGGCAGTTGTATCAGTGCAGAGCTTCTAATACTGTGTCAATCTCCTGATAAACTGAAACGAACAAGCTCTCAACCAGATTTATATCACCAACCTTTCCAGAGGAATCATGCACGTTAACTTAAAAGTAAGATGTCCTACAAATACATGTACCCACTTGGCACACAACAAACACTATACCCCTAGATTCCATCTGAAGACATCCAAGGTCTCAAAAACAAATTTTACTGACAAATGTACCAAAAATGCGTTTTAGTGGGCGGTAAAAAGACATTTGAGATACATAATCAATGAAACCTACATAAAGCCAGCACAAAGTGTCAATTATTAATAACTGATCAGTATTATTTGAGACACGCCAATACTAAGATTACGTTTGCTGTTCACGACAGGTACTGGTGAGGTACATTTAAAAGAATGTCACATTACTCACTCATTTACAGAACATTTATATCCTTCGGCGTTGAAAACATTGGAAAGTAGTTCAGAAATTGAGTACATCCACACGGAAACATAACCCCCAGCTTGGTCTTTGAAACAACAAGTATGGCCAACGCAACGCCATCACTATCACTTACACATGAAAAAGTTCGACGGATTGAGGCGATGACGTTCCATTCCTACTGCATCCATATTTCGATTTTTTGATACAAATATTTCACGTAAGCTACGTTTCAGCAATCACAACGAATAATAGCTGGAACTCAATAACCGAATCAAATCCAATGGGTTAGTGCGCTTCCGTTGGCAAGCGCAATGCAATATGCGAAATTCTGAGGCACGGGAAACCAGTATGAGAGCAATGGCTGTACAGGGAGGAGAGGGGTGCAGCAGAAGACGTGTTTTAGTTTTAGCCACAACAGAAATGAGGAGAAGAAATGTTTTATTCCAGTACAACTTCTTAAGAGCATACATGAGACATTTTGAATGTCCAACTGTAGCATGTCAATCATGTTTTTATACCAGAGTGCCAGCCGTCATTTTTTAAAAGCAGAACATTCAAAGTATAGAGTACATGAATTAAAAACACAAATTAATAAACTTCTACTACATAATAAATTGAACTGAAATGTTCCATTCTGAAATGGACAAAACGTTTGCTCTACAAGCACAAGAAACTAGTTTTGCATAGCAAACCTCACAAGCGAGATGTACCTGTCATTAAAGGTACAACCTGCGAAACCCTTTGCGATTTTTCCCCAACTTCACCCTTAAAATTTAATTATTCCAGGCAAGTCCACTATGAAGCAACTAATATATTATTGTGCATATTTCTTCAATATGCACACTTGTTGAGAAATAGAATTCTCAATGCTGAAACCATTCAGTAATCTTAATGTTAAAAATTCACAACCTAATTCACAAACTACAAATTACACAATTGTTACAATTGTTCTAGACAGAGAAACGCCAAAATGAATACCAGAAAGCAACCTAGCATCATTTTCCCACCTTCACCCTTAAATATGAAGTATTCTAAGCAAGTCCACAATGAAGCAACCAATATATCATATTGTGCATATTTCTTCCATATGCACACTTGTTAAGAAACAGAATTCTTAATACTGAAACTAATCAGTAACATTAATGTTAAAAATTCACAACCAAAGCTCAATAAAATAAATAAATAAATAAGTCTCAATGACATCTCCAAAAATGTCTTCAGAACTACAAATTACACAATTGTTACAATTGTTCTAGACAGAGAAACGCAAAAATAAATACCAGAAAGCAACCTAGCATTATTTAAAAGCAGAAGATAAGGCACCAACATTATGCTGCGCTACCATAAGAAGCGCTCGTACATACGCAGCATGTCAGCTCTTAACATCCTTCGCATACCAGCTAAGGATGCATGAAATTTGTCTATCATGCCAATGATAAGTTTCTCGCTTTCATTTCCATGCTTTGAGTTAATATGATTCATAAGGTCGAAAAGGTGACTTCCTCTGCCTGAGAAGATAAGTCCACAACGTTGACAATTTACAGTTCGAGGGGTACACCGGAACTGGGCGCACATCACAGAATTGTGATGTTGGGCCATAACAGAATAATCTCTCAGAAGGTTATAGGTACGGTTAATCATGGAGAGGGTAGTTAAACCAACATTCCGCAATCGTGCCTGCTGTTGGAACTTCACTGGAGGCGGCCTGCTTTCAAAAATCTAAATAAATTTTTTAAAAAGAACCTTACTTAGTATTGACCAGGCATAATAATCAACAGCTGTTTCAATTCATAAAAGGAGGTCACTTACTTCCTTCATTGCATGCGCACAACAAACAGATACCTTACGGCACTTGTAAATAGCTTCATCAGCAGTGACAGAGATGCAGACTCCCCCTATCTGTCCAGAAATCTGCCATTTTTCTTCTTGCTTCCCAGGTTCAGCAGAACTCGCAGATAAATTCGCGCTTCCTTCACTATCAGACTCCACTTCCACTTTCACATGTGACAAGTCGAGTTCCTAAAACACAATAAAGATGAAACAAACTAATTAATACTGGTATAACTGCAGATGTATATTAACTATGTCGAAGCATATCATTAGCCACATAACCCCACTTCGAATGTCATTTCGCTGTCTGACGTGCTGGCCATTTCGACCCTTTTTTTAAATATTTAAAACAGAAATCACGGTAGGAAATCAGATCAAGAGTCACAGTCCCGCTTTGCACGAAAAAGTCTGTTGAATGAAGAACAATTATATTTTCTTTATAAAATAATAAAATGACAGAAGAGACAGAAAACGGCGACGCAACGCACTTGACGCACTTTCGGACTTTCAGAGCTGCTGTCAGCATGTCGGGCTGTGTTACGGGAAGGCGCTGGCGCTGTTCTGTTATGGTTTTGAATCGTCTGCTGGGGAAACCGGGCGGGAGCTAGCTTACCACTTGGGAAATGGACCAAATTAGCTTGCGTTTAGTTAGACGGGTGTAGGGGGTGCTAGGGGGTCCTGAGCTGTCGAGAACGTTTTTTCCCCTTACACTTTGCATGGGTTTCTAAGGCGGTGAGTCTCAGGACCCCCTAGCACCCCCTA
>NW_026267345.1:72399-76809 GCF_000697945.3 Frankliniella occidentalis | reverse complement strand
GCAGGTTGACCAATATCAATTCAAATAGGACCGAAGGTTTCACATTCACATTGCGGTCAGATGGCTTTAGGTTGCGATTGTGAGAAGCGCAATTTTACATACACGCAGCACGAACTGCAATACGCAGCTGTCGAGATCCGGAACGTAAAGTTCCCCAACCACCTACCCCACCCACCCTCTCCAGCTTTCTCCTCCCCCCTCCGTGTCGCACAGATTGCGCGGGTCATTCGAACTATGAGTGTCCATATTTTAACTGTCTCAGAAACTATTCCTGAGCATATTTTAAGTCCGTACCTGTGGCTTCTAAAAGCGTCTGAACGCGCAGCATTTAGTAATATGGTAAATACCTATCTCGTACTTTAGTAACGCGGCCGCTTGAATGAAAACAATTGTGCGACTAAGGGGGGGGGGGCGGATGGCGAGGGGAAATAAAGACATCCCGATACACAACCACGGTTCCCGGGTGCCGCAGTCATACCGTCGGGTCTCGGGTGCTCCTCGGCCGGCGCTCGGGAATCCCAACCGTTCCTTCGCCGCGGGTCGGGACTCAGGTCGGGGCCGGCCTTCTTGACTCAAAATGGTACTTCATGACTTGATTTTATAATGCCCCGAAGTCAAAGCTTTGAAATTTCTCCCTAATTGTCGAAGTGCTTCAATTGAATTTCGGTCTCACCCTGTACCACGCGAGAATTATCACGAGGGGTGAACAACTCGTGTATTCCTCTGTCCCGGGGTCCTGTATTACATTGTATTACCTGGTATTACTTGTATTCCGTATATTACCTTGTATTACATTGTATTACCTGGTATTACTTGTGTTCCGTATATTACCTTGTATTACCTCGTATTACCTTGGATTCCTTGTATTTCATGTAATACGTGTTACGTGTATTACGTGTAAGACATTGTACCATGGATATTACGGTGGTTTTTAGCTGATGATACATTTTGATACCTTAGACTAAAAGGCACGCAGTTCAGCCGCGTGATCCAAAAGACACGCAGTTTACCGCTCTAGAGATAGGAACTGAAGTAGAGAAGCCGAACGGACGAGCTTTCGGGCCGGCTGCCGCTTGAGATACGCCTGGCCACGCCTTGCTAGAGCGCTGCTGCAGGGAGGGGGGAGCCAGCGATGCCGGGCCTGCGCGAGCTCGGACCCGAGCGAACGCACAGAGCCGAGCCCGAACGAGCCTGGCCGAGCCCGAAAGCCCGAAAGGCCCGAATGATCGGGAGGGGGGTATAGCGAAGTGCACTGTAAAATGCTTGCAAACTATATTCTTTGCAACGTTGCAAAGAATTTGTGGGCATTGTATTGCAAAGAATTAGTTCGTATTGCAAAGAAGTTCTTTGCAAGCTGGCAGAATCCTTGCAAACAATGTGTTTGCATTACAAAGAAATAGTTTGTAAGCTTGCGAAGAACTAGTTCGTATTACGATGCTTGAAAATTCTTTGCAAGCTGCAAAGAAAATAGTTTGCAATACGAACCTATTCTTTGCAAGCATTTTGCAGTGTGTTGCGAAATGTTTAGCTGAGCGACCTAGCAGGAGAGTGGGGGCGCCGGCATGGGGTACATCCCCACGGTTTCATCATATTAACTTGTGGCTCAAACAGCAGTACTTTTAGACATTAATATTGGATCTTTACGGCAATATAACACAAACATTTGACGTGACAAATTTGATGTGAACTTAAATTGTATAGTACTAAATGTTAAAAGATATGTCAGGGATTGTACGGTAAATGGTATACTGAGCTACTCCCTGCATAGAGAGACTTTTACGCAAAAGCCTATTGCAACAAAATTCGATCTGCAAAATATGACCTCATAACCCTTCACCTACTCTCACCAGTTGTTGATAGGTGAGAGGAAAGGGGGAGGTGGGGGACTTGACGGGGTAATGACGTCACAATTTGCAGATCGGATTTTGTTGCACGGGCAGTAGCTTTTCAGCCATGGATTCTCGCCCGCCCCCTTCCTCCAGCCACACGGCCGGCGTGCTGTGTTGTGCATCAGCTACTCCACTCCACTCCACCGCACACCGTCGAGCCAGCTCGAGCCTACCCGAGCCCGAATCATCCCGATGAGCTCGACGGGCTCGCTGGGCCAGGGATCGGCTCGGCTCGTGCGAACAATTCGAGCCGAGCCCAGGCTCGACCCGAAACCGCTCGGGCTTCAGATCCCGGCAAAAGCTCGCGCTTCTCTAAACTGAAGTGCCTGAACGGGCGGATAAACTGCGTGCCTTTCAGTCTGAGGTATTGATTTTACACAATTGAAACTTAAGAAGTTTCATGACAAATGTGTAATTGCTTGAACTGTCATGCAGAGTGCAGAGATTACAGTGAGTGATTACATCCGGAAGTACAGAGTAAGGGAGCGGCAGCGGTACGGCCCCGCTGAGTATAGGATTGTGCCCGAATTCTCAACCCGATCGTTCTAAATTGGGTATTTGAGAGCTAGACGTGAAGAAGTAGAATGGAAAAACCAAACGCGACTGCTCATGCGCAGACGCTGAGTGAGGGAAGCATAGAATGGTTAAGGACCCACCGGAATCCACCCGGCTCCGACCCTATTCGGGTTTTCGGGGCGGACCCGAGGATCTGAGCTGGAGACGGGACTTAGATGAATTCTGACATAGGAATCGCAGCACATTAATTTTGATCAAGACTGTCGCTGCTTATGAAATATCGAGGGACCAGTCTCATAATTATATGACACGTCCATATTTACAGAGACATACATTTTTTGAAGAAAGTAGCCCTATCACAATAGGATCGGAGCCAAAGGACGGGACTTGTTGCCCATACAGTTTTGTTGAGTATTAAAACAATCCAAACACTTTGTCATTACATAAAGCTAGTAACCGCTGTTATTTCTGGAAAAGGCATCGCCCACACGAAAAAAAAAAAAGAAAAAAACGCCGAGGAAAAAAATCGACGAGGAGAGTAGAACCAGCAACCTTCCGCTTGGCAATCAGGTGCCGTACCTCTGAGCTACGGCGCTGGCTACCGGGGGAGCACCCGACAACTCTACTTAAGTCACTAAGACTTGGGTTTACCTCGGGCCCCGTCGGCAGTCTCGGGTTGCACCCTCTAAAAATTATACAGTATGAAACTTGTAAAGACAGTGTGCAAAATCTAGGCGCCACCAGGCAACGCTTTCCCAGCCCGGATCGCATTTGAAGTTGGGAACTCGGGGCGGCTGCCAGAGGGACCCTCATGTTGTTCGAGTGCTGCGCACAGGGTGGCTACGAGGTCAATACGGTTTTTAGAGAGTGCAACCTCTGAAATCGTAGACGTCGACCTTCTTTTAGGGGCTAGCCTCGGGGAGACCCCGGTCAGCCCGACGGGAACAAATTCGTTGCCGCAATATTGCCCCAACGAATCTACGTTTTAGGCCGATATGGTTGCTCGGCGCCTTCATAGCAACCAATGTCGCGAGCAAAAGTTTGCCATGTCACGTTACTGCAGCCTAAAAATTTCGTATTCGATAAAACTAAATGTGGACAACGATTATGCCTGATTGCTTCGTCAATTCTTGCCATATGTCTGGCCAAATACCCGGCTCTGACGTTGAGACAGCCAATATAATTTTTCCGCAATTAAACTATGCGGGAATAACGCTGGTAGCCCTTATATGGCGGTCACGTAAATTCAGCTGCATAGCAACAACGTTTGCTGCTGTCGGCCAGAACTACGTTTTTCTGGCAACGTCAACACAACCAAACTGTAATGTTATCAACGTTACATCGCGCCTTCTTTATCGCCTGGACGTGTCTACGCTGCGGCTGCGCCACCGTCACTGTACTGACCTCGACGCACCGGTGCCGCTATAACGTCATCACGGCAACCAGAACAAGACATCACGACGCTTATAAAATACAACACATAACACTGGCAAAGTCGCCTCTTTATTAACGTGCGGACAGCACATGTACGTAGTCTCCAGCACATCGAACCAACGATGCTGTAGAAACATAAAAAGAACGAAAGCGCCAGACAATACATGACACGTCAACAATTTCACGAAGTCTGTTAGACGATTGCTAGGACGCCGCAAGCAAAGGGCCACCTGGAAATGGGGAATAATAATATTGCTGCAACAGAGCGCATATGACGTTGTACGAGCGATACAACAGCAACGTCACCGCAACGAATACACAGGACGCGCTCTAGAACGTTTATAGCTGAACCATTACGATGTAAGCATCGTCATAACGTAGCTACAAACACGTGGTATGGATGTTGCCGTGACAACCTCGTACGATGTAATGTCATGGCGGAGTCTTTGCAACACCCCACATAACGCGCCAAACGGAGTGGGCGCGGCGTAACGCGACCTCGTGAGGTACTTTAAAACGTAGCTACAAACAAGTGGTATGGAGGTTGCCGTGACAACCTCGTACGATGTAT
>NW_026267345.1:66803-71242 GCF_000697945.3 Frankliniella occidentalis | reverse complement strand
CGAAAGTGGAATGAAATGATGTATTTTAGAAGGGCCGCCAGACTGTCGACTGTCGCTGCCGATGCCGAGCCGAGCAGGAGACGTACATGCAGGTACGTCCTGAGCCGAGCCCGAGCCCGGCCCGAGCCCGACGCCCGACGCCCGACCGCCCGACCCGAGTCGCCCCGCCCCCGGCCCGAGGCCTCCCAGCCAATGAAATCGCCCCGAATCACCCGGGGTATTCCAATCGCCCGGCCAAAATTACCAAAAGTAACTCACAAATTATAATATCAGGGTGAAATTGAAGGAGATTATTTGATGTTCCCCCTCCCCCTGTTCAACCCCTTTGAATAAGTTCGAGCTCTGAAATACTACTCTGTATGTAGTCATGTATGTATTGTATGTTCCACCTGTTGTTTGCAAATGACTGATGTGAGAGCAGGTTTATTATGTGTTGGTTACCTGCTGTGTTTCTGCCACAAACGCCATAGGTGACTTAAAAGAAATGGCATTGTTAAATGTCGATATTCAAATAATTATTTACAATATAACTCAGTGATTGAGGCCTTGCTTCAACTTAGTATTTTCGTTTTAACAAATAAGTTTAAAGAGTCGATCACCCTATCTTTATAAAATTCATATTCATATTTATTAAGCTTATTTAAAAGCAAGTCAGATACAGGTAGAAGTTGGAAGTTACATATACAATGAAGCATTATTCAATAAATTCAATGAAAGAGTACCACTCTCTTTCCATTAAATATCTATCAAGTCTAGATTTAAAAGCTGACATTTTGACAATTGATGTTAAAATTAGCGGTAGCTTATTATAAGTTTGTATACAATTGCCTTTGACTTCCCCTTTAGAGAAGACAGTACAGAATTTATTATTTCTATTTCTAGTGAAATAATTTTGGATAATGGCTGCAGTGGATTGAGAAAGTTCTTTTTTGGCATACACTGAAGCAAAGTAAGATGTACACGCTACACAAAGTTAGAATTTTATCTTTCTTGAAGAGCCCCCTGCAGGACACTGAAGAGTCAGAAATTTTATTCAGCATTCTTATGGCCCGTTTTCGTTTTCTAAACAGAGTAGTTAAAAGAACCTCATTGTTGTTGGGATTGCCCCATAAGATAATGCCAAAAGATAGGAGAGAATGCACAAAGGCATATAAACAAGTCTATTGTAGTCCTTAGATAAGCTTTGAGATGTTTGCTTGAGAACAAAAACTCCTCTACTGACATTTTTGATTGTAGCTAGTTAGTTCTATTGGAACATTATTGAGAGTAAGACTTAAGTCAACTGGATTGCAGTTTAACAACATATAGTTAGTTTTTACTCGTTCTTTACCTCCCCTTACTTTATATACCGTGAGGTAAAAAGAACGAGTATTGTCCTTTGGTGTGGTATAATTTAGAAACATCTGTTCATCTCTGTGAGTAAGGAGCTTACAAGTATGAATGAATGCTTATTCTACTCAGGGAATCAGCCCTGATATTCCATAATAGAGGGTTTTTTCAGTTACCAGTCAAAAGTTTTACTGCCTAGTAAAAATTTCTAAGTGTTCTTAGAGCTATGAGCTATGTGGTAGTGACTGTGAATGCACCATTATATCATTATACTGAGTTACTAAATTACTCAAATGTATGGCACACACACTTCTTTTGATACTAGTTGATTTTTTGAATACAAAATTAACTTTTTGCAAAACACCCTTGTAAGATAATAAGTGCCATATACATATACATATACATATGAGTAATTCAGTATAATGATACAATACTATATATTTACAATCATAACCACATGAAAGTTTGCTAAATTGTTGCTAAATGTTTCACTACAACTTTACTAACTTATAATAGATGTTTCTATGTTGTCACACATCACTGAAAACACATCATATATTCAGGGTTGGTGTAAAGAACGAGTTTATCTTTTTAACAGCAAATTAATTTGATGTTTCCTATGCTCCTTGTTTGTACATTCAGAGAGTTTTAGACAAGTCAAAAAAATTAAAAATAGTATCTAAAATTAATTGGGCCTTTGTTCTTAGTTCCTCGTATGATTGGTATCATCAACGTACAGAAAGCAATCAATCATTTTTGTTTAAAAATTTTTGAATGCAATTAATGTAGATTAAAAATAAATAAGAACCATAAACAGAACCTTGAGGTACACCCTTGCTAACCTTTTTAAATGAAGACATAACTTGTTGATTAGTAGAAGGGTCAGCTACAGAGACAATCTGAACTCTATCAGACAGATATGAAGTTATTAGATCTAAGGATATTCCTCTGACACCGTACCTGTTCAGTATTGACAGAAGAATATATGATGAAAGAATACATGATCAAAGTAGCCTGCACCAGAGATAATACTTGAATTAACAATACTATGATTAAGATTAGAACATATGTTATCAATACAGGTTGCATTTCCAGTGGAGTGATTAAGTCTAGTTGGTCCCGAGAGAGATTACAGCTTTTAAATAAATCTTGAACTTGAAGAGATTTAACAGAAAGCAATTTGAATCAGAAATGGTTTCCCAAGTATTTCAAACAGTATACTTAAAACAGATTTAAATTAACAATATGGATTTCTACATTCTCTTTATGGATAACAAATCATAGTTCAATAATTCTTTGTTAAACTTTCATGGTATTTCTTGAGAAAGGCATTCAGCAACTAACAATGGTATCAGTTCTTCAATTTCCTCCTTCACGCTATCCGGAACACCATAACGCCCAGGAACTGGCTTAGTCTCGTCTTTCCAGGTGATGGCTTTCCAGTTCCGTGGCGAAAGTGGAATGAAATGATGTATTTTAGAAGGGACTGCAAAGCCCCTTAAAATTATAACACCATGCTTTTTAAACATTTCTTTCCTCCTGATAAATTCTTCTAGTAAACTATCAGGACTATTTGCAAAGGTCATCAGTTCCCTGCAACAGATAAGAACATAAACGGGTTGAGTCTTTGTATGGATGTTTGTGAAATCCATCATAAATGCTGCCTGCGTGTCTGTCCTGAATAGAATATTAGCTGACCAAATTCACTTACTGTTTGCTGAAAACTTTACATGCAGGAGTCACACTCCAATTCATAGATTTCAATGTCAGTAAGAGTTGATTGAGTTTCTCCGCCATGAACAGCACCTGTGATGGAACATACATGTGGATCATATTACCAAAAAAAAATAACACCAGCGTTGTCATGATTGAGGCACATTGACTGAAAGACCGAATTCTAAAATAATATCAAATTGTGATCCATTCTCCCACAGGCTCTGGACTGGAATGCTCCCATTTAAAAAAAAAAAGAAAAGACGCTGTTCGGCTCGGTTACAGTGTCTGATATTACTGTCACAATATTTGCATTCCATCACAACATGTAATCAATTCCACTATTTTGTTTTTCTCTTTGCTATTTATTCAGTCATCATGTCACCTGTGTAAACTGTCCCTTGATATGAAGTCTTCGACTCACTGGGACCCATCTTCGCCAAAAAATAATAAATAAATAAATACCTTCTCACTGTCAACCTCTTGATTTACATAATTGTCGCAGCCATCCCCAACAGTCCCCAAATAGTCAGCGTGAGATCCCACTAAATGTGGTTTTCTCTGCACACGATTGTTCTTATTCTTGATGCTGTATGCTTTACCACAGAGCACACACGTCTCCTGAAACCACCAGTCCCGGTAAGTGAGCTTATGGTCATGCCTCTTGTCTTCCTCAGGAAGGTTAAAGGTCTCTTTGCAACACTGCAAACAGAAGAACTGTTAATACATTTAAGCCATTACATTGTAATACATCCTTAGGTTCAATATTTTTTGTAATTGAAATACCTCAGGTAAAAACCAGGGCTCCTGACTGGGCATTGTCGCATTATCGGACCCAAATCCATAATTCCACATAAGCTCTGATCCCGAAGTAAATTCGCCTTTGAAGTGCATCTTGCAGATTTGATGGTTTCGGCCCGTAGTCATAACAACTTTCATACTACTGGTGCGACAAAAGTTCAGGAAACTTATGGGTCCACCAAGGTATTCTATGTGTTTGTGTGTTTCGTTTGGTTTTGGTTTAATACTACTTCTGTTAAAGACGTGTGCCCATCCTCCCAAAGGCATACATAGTGGTATTTTGGCTATCCAACCGAAAGTGACTGCGTCCTTTGGATGTATGTATTTCTTAAGATTTGCATTCATCTTCACTCGAAGTCCATATCCTTTCTGCTTCTCCTTAGGCTTGACTCTCTCCGCATCGTCAATGTATATCTCAAAATCCTGTCCAGCGTTCTGCCACATTGCCTTTATTTCATCTTTCCAATTTTGAATGTCTTCATCACCTGAGAGTAATACGGAACATCATATTTTATTACAGATAAGTTAAGTGCACGGTATAGTAAAAGTTTACTTCTCTTACCAGTTTCGTCTAATTCAGCAGCTTCGAGCATAGA
>NW_026267345.1:66251-66753 GCF_000697945.3 Frankliniella occidentalis | reverse complement strand
TGGGACTTCATCATGGATACCTTACGGAATAACACCTGAGAGTAATACGGAACATCATATTTTATTACAGATAAGTTAAGTGCACGGTATAGTAAAAGTTTACTTCTCTTACCTGTTTCGTCTAATTCAGCAGCTTCGAGCATAGAGCACGACCGCAATGGGCCATTCATGTACTTTCGCGCACAACTATTATCATAAAGCCACAGTTGTCGGAGCTGGGATGGAGTGACTGTGATACCCCTTGGTCTCGGTGTAGTGCTACATAACCGAAGGAAAAACGCTTAGTTCACTGACTTGCTCTCCAACCTGCTCTTTAAGGTGCCCCCACAATGTCTTGTTCTTAGTTGGCGTTAGACAGAAATCTCGTAAATAATTATTGTTGGGGTTCGAGTTACTCAGATAGGGAAAGTGTAACACTATTTAATACAGCCCTACTGCCGACCAATAATATATTTTTCTTGAAGTAATAATAATGTTTTACTTAGTTATGAAGCTGAAAACC
>NW_026267345.1:63730-65054 GCF_000697945.3 Frankliniella occidentalis | reverse complement strand
GACACAATTTCAAAACCATAAAATTAAAGGGGGATAAAGAAACAGCCTAACACATAATAGGATAGATACACTTTTTTAAAAATTGGTTCAAGGCAGGGTTAGTTAACAATTATCTTCAGAGAAATTAAAATCCTACCCGCCTTTCGTAGTCAATCCCTGTCATAATTACATGTCTTAAATCTCACAGCCAGAAAAATCCCAAATCTAAAATAACTTTCACTAATCTCTGGCCATAAAACAGAGATGAAGGCGTAAAGAGAGAATGCCAAGAATAATATAGTTTCACAACTAATTTTGACATCCAGAGTACTTGAACAGTGCCAGTCAAGTTGAACAAAATTTAATACTCAAACAACATGCTGACTGAAGAATAGGTGGATGGAATGACAGTAACAACCCAATATCATGGCTCTACAGAGACTATATGGAATAAAAACAACTTTTCATGAGAACTTGTGTTTCTTATCACTCTTGAGCACCTGAGAAAAACCAATCTACAGACACACCTTAGAAAAGGTAAGAACCTTCAGCATCACAAACAGTAAATAAGATCTGATAGAGCTAGAATACAGTCGTAAGTCAATAAATCAAGTCTTGTTACGGTCAGCAACTTTCATAAAGAAAACCCTTATCACATCTCTTTGAAAGAAAGTTCTGAAAAGCGTTTTCCTTTATGGATTTCTTTCCCACATTTTAATTTAGCTCAGTTTATCATTTATCCATAATCCTTGTAGAAGAGGGGCCAGTAAAATTGCTCAAAAGTCGACTGATAGCAAAGTGGCTAAAGAAATTGTGACAACACTGCAAACCACACACTGTCATGGTTAAGGCTATGAGGAGGTTCTGATCAAATCAGGAGGCAGGCATGTTGGAGTGACTTTTGATATATTGTAATATCAATGGGAGAAAACTAGCTATCAGGTATATAATATAAAGGCATATAAACAAGGAACACGGACAAAAAGACAGGAGGTCAATTATACATTGAGAGACACCATCACACATGTTCACAGAATTTTATACATTCTAAGCTTCAGCATTGAAAATTCCAGATAAAAACCTAAATTCTTTTCGCAATCTTGCTATAGAGAAAGAAGCAGTGGCTATAGAAATCAGTTGTTACAACATGGTACATGAACAATATTGTTGCTTACTGTCTGAGTGCGTGTAGCATGTCTTAAAGCCTGAAAGCAAAGAAAACAACACAAATTAGATCTTTGTTTTGATGAGCATGATTTGGTGAGGAAGCAAAGATAATGTATAGAGCTTAAACATTTAACAGCCAGTACACAACCAAACTTTAGAAAAAAATTAAAACAGATTT
>NW_026267345.1:58979-63680 GCF_000697945.3 Frankliniella occidentalis | reverse complement strand
TCTTGAAGTAATAATAATGTTTTACTTAGTTATGAAGCTGAAAACCATACATTGGCAACCAAAGCCAATCAAATTTGTATTATTGGTCGTCAGTTGGCCTCTATTGAATAGTATAACATTTAAACTTTCTAAATAACTTGAGCCTCAACAAAAATTCCACTTTGTCTCCGAGATTTCTGTCCAGAAACACAGCTATGTACACATTGTGGGAGCCTTAACCTGTCAACTTACGGTGCTGGTGAATTCGTGGACGTCGACTCAACACAGAGGCGTTTACGAAGAGGCCGTTGCGGAATCTGAAGATTTCCAGCATTGGGTTCAGCCTGCTTACGCTGCTTACGTCCCATTTCGTACATAATGCAAGATAATGCAATCTTCAAAGCTTCAATCCTCCTAGCCGGAGCCGCGCAGTTGAAACGGATGCGTGTGAGGGTGTGAATGGTGCGCATTGGCACGAAGAGCGTGCCGTGCAATACGGGAAATATCGAGGTACTAATCATGAGCTGTCATGAGAAATTCACCAACTGAGTTGTTTGGAAGGCGATGGGATGGACCACCCAATACCCAAAAAACAAACAAACTTAACCCAAGTTTGCCCCAGTTTATAACAACAACGGAGCTTGTTTAGAACTATTTCACGCTTCTCGCATTTTGATTTTTGATCATCTTCCAGATCTGTGTTCTACTCAGCTTACATACCATGTCCTTTTTCTCCGACAAGTACCCAATTTATCAGCTTTCCGAACAGGACCTACAAAACTTTGAAAGCTTTTGCGAGTCCAAATATACTTGTCCTGAAGTTCAAAATGTAGGTTTCTTCAAAGTAAGTAGTTCCCTTTGCGGTCTGTCTCTAAGTTTCCTTGCAATCTTTGCTAATTACTCTCGGTTCTTTTAGGTATGCCTACAAAATGGTGTCAAAAGAGGAACTTCCTTGCAAGAACTCCTCGCAAAATTTAGAGGTTCCGTCGGAGCTAAAGTTTCTCAAATGGTTGTTATGTCCAGCCCTGTCGAAGGGAACGGGCTTTATTCGCACCTGCAGATGAATCCCGGCAACGAAGTTGCAGATTCCTATCTTGAGTCAGTGTGTTCACTCAGTTCATTTGATGAAGACACCAATAGATCTTGCTGGTGAGTTAGTTCTTTTTGAATTAGTTCTGTATCACATCAAACCTTACTGACACTCGTTAATGTTGCTTTCAGTATGATAGCATATGAAAACAGCGGAACTCGGGGCTACATCGATCATTTTTACAGTCACATTTCTTGTGCAGCAGTCCCAGCAAGAACAAAATACAATATTGATGCAAAAACGGCCAGGAACAAAGCCCCTAAGTGGAAAGCTGCAGCTAAGAAACTGCAAGAATACAAGAGGAAGAGTACTTGTGCAAAGAAGTATGAACATCTGAAATTTAAGATGCAGGGAGAAGTCATTAAGGACCCTCCCGAACCTACCTCATCACGCTCCTGCCCCTGTACTGAATGTTCATTCAGCAGTGAATTGGACCCCGAAGACCTTGAGGTTTCTCCTGCATCGCTCATTCTCTACAGTGCTGGTATTGATGAGGATCAAGAAAAGCATGTTGAGTTCACTGAAAATTTCTCGTTGATGACTCTATGTTACCAAAACATGCTAAGTATACTACCTGAAGTTTATCCTGGTGTGTCCTCTCCTAATCTATACGTAGGCTCGGCTCACAGCTTTTTCGGATTGCATGTAGAGGATTATTCTTTGTGGTACGTATGTATGTACACATTTACATTCGGTACATTCTTTTCAAGAAAGAAGGCCTGTTATTGGCTGATTTCTTGAAAAGAATGAACCCAAAGTACCCATAGTAACTTTGTTCCAGGTCCTTCAATGTCTTACTTTATGGGGCGCCCAAGTGCTGGTAAGTATTATTATCATTTTTACTTGTCTTTACCTCCATCTCTGATCATCATATCTAGAGGTGGGAGAACGAGTATTGTGCTCAGGATTGATTTGCAGGATTGTAATACCACCACGGTCGGTTGCTAAACTAACGGCAGCATTAGTATTAAGAGGTTACGTAGTTAACAGGAGATGCAGTAACATTCTCGGCCACAAATCCTACCTCCCATCTGTACAGTGGTTAGAAAGAGAAGACATACCCTTCAGTGTGGTACGTGATTGATGCATTGATATGTAAGTAATACAGAATGAGTCCTTGAAACTTTTGCATACATGTTGCAGGTCATTCAACGAGTAGGAGAAGGAGTAGTGCTTCTGCCGAACTCACCTCACATGGGCTCAAACTTATCAGTTAACTGGGCTGAAGCGTGCAATTTTGGGACTTCATCATGGATACCTTACGGAATAACATACCCTGCCTGCACCTGTTTGTAAGGATGAACGGTTGTGTGTGTTTGGTTATCTATGTCATCTTATTTTGGAAATTTGTTGTAACACATATGTTTTATTTGCAGGCCCGACAATATCCATGAGATGAATTTAACTCCAGTTGTGACTTCTTTTGCATCTAAACTGCTGACTTCTTATTTAAGAAATGAGGATATTCTTTCTCTTGTGCCAGATTTCCATTTCCAGCATTCCATTGTTTTCCCAAGACGGATTGAAGCAGGACCTTCTTCCAACCCAAAACGATTGAAGTGTCCTCTCTGTCAGTGGACTTGGGGAAAAGACATTAGACGGAGAAATGTATTAAGTCATTTGAAAAAGCACCATGAAGATCTTCTTTTAGATTCTCGTACAGAAACTTTTCTGAAGCAAAACTTCCCTAAACATAAGTAATGTGCCTTTTCATTCAACTTGGAGACAAAATACCCTGTATTCCTTTTGAATGCGAGGAAATTTCTGAAATTAATAATTTATCAGTAGAAAATATCTGTGAACTTGCTGCTATTAAGCTTAAAGTGACTAATACTACTATCTCTATTATTGGTCTTCCCATAAGACTTCCTGTATGTAATCTAGCAAATTCCAACTCTGTCTGGTCTCAGTTTTTTGAAACCTTAAGTGAAGCCCTGCTAATTTGTAACCCTATGGTTGGAAAAGTCCTCTTAGCTGGTGACTTTAATAGACTTCCTTGACTCATCTATAAGGTCTATGCAACTAAAAGACAGTTGTAATCTCTCATATTGTTTTAATGAAATATCTAGAGTTAACCTTACTAGTCAAAAATCATCGTGCATTGATAATACCTGTTTAAACTTCCCAAATCGAGTGGTTCAATCCACTATTCTGCCTGGTCTAGGTTTTTTCGACCACTATATGCTAAAAATAAGATTCCTTTGTGAACAAAACCAAAGTAACCTGACGTTCAAATCTAGAACTGTTAATTCTCAAAATCTATTCAATCTTAAAAAATATGCTTCACAAAGAAAAATGGACTAAAATTTTAGAATCTTATGATATCTATCGAACAGGGACCAAGCGGTTTCTGTTTTTGACCCCTCTATAAATGATCAAGTAGTACCTAATTTTAAAAAGGTAAAAGTTGGAGTTCCACATGGCTCTGTTACCTGTTCCTAATTTATGTTAATTGTATTCAAAGTCTTATGGTTCAATGTGGCTGTGATTGTATCCTATATGTTGACGACACAAATATTATCATTTCAGGTTCTTCTAGTAATGATTTTAAAATCAAGGCTCAATCTATACTAAATTCAATTGCAGATTTCTTTGCCTCCCTTAAATTAGCTTGAAATGTTCAGAAAACCATCTACTTGATTTTAAATTCCAAACCAATGGACCTTAACTTGCATCTTAATAAGTCTAAAATTGAGCCAACTTCTCTCTCAAAATTCTTAGGTATAATCATTTTCAATAGACTTGCGTGGAAACACCAAATTTTAGCAACATTGAAAAATGTAAACAGAGGTGTCTTTGTTCTCAAGCAAGCTTCTCAATCATTGTCAAAAAAAATTATCAAATTAGTATATAATGCATTTATTCACTCTTCTCTCTCTTTTGGTATTATCCTGTGGGGAAATCCAAACTTTAACAAAGTGTTATTAAACTCATTATTTACAAAACAAAAGAGAGCAATTAGGATTATAAATAAGATATCTGACCCCACGTTCCCCTGTCGAGGTCTGTTCAGATCTAACTAATCTCTCAGAAGTCAGCATTCTGACTTGAATCACAAACTGCTGCATAAATGCATAAAGCTGTAAATACAAGAAAAGTATTGTAACGAACTGAAGTTTAACTATGTATGTATAAATAATCAATCAATAACTATGTATGAATAAAAAGTATTGGCAAACAATACAGTAAACATTAATTGTTGTTTTCAACACATATGCATAGAAATCAAGACTAAATAACTGTGAGAGTAAGCAGTAAGCAGTACTTCCCTCAAGAGGACAAGCACAGCTTTTCAGTGGAAAATTGTATGAAAGATGGATTCGAAATATCGTTCAGTCTTATAAAAGGTCAGAATAGTTACTTGTATCACTTTAAACCATTTATTAATATCATTGGTTCCATGTGGTATAATGACACTGATAACAGTGTTTGTGTCAGATAGAAGTTGTACAATAGTGTTCACTCCAGACCTGCCATTCCAAACAAAATAAAAGAAAACAGCCTTAACTCATCAAAAGTCTTGATCTTTTTATTATCTATTATTTCCGTACAACATACTCGCCTGGCGTGTGAGAAACCTTGTGAGTTTCTGAGTTTGTTGTAAGGCTAAAATTGGCAAAATAGCTTACTTT
>NW_026267345.1:53871-55269 GCF_000697945.3 Frankliniella occidentalis | reverse complement strand
ATTTGGTATGATATTGGTTTGATTCTATTCTTCTCTTTGTGGGAAGACACATTTTCTGAGGATGTTAAAACTGTGCTTCAGCAAATGACCGAGGAAAAAAAAAAGGCCACCTAAAATTTTAAGAAAATTACAATTTTGACCCCAAAAACGTAAAATTTTGGGGTGCCCCAGCCCCCCGCCCCGACCACCGCTTTGTAGCCAAACGCCAACCCAACCTGTAACGCTGACACGCAGCCTAAAAACCGCCTTCTCTCACTTACTCCAATCGTTTGCTTACTCACTTGCCTTTTTCTGCTCCACCATCTCCACCTGTTGGATGACGACCCTGTTGAAAAAACAAAGACCTGAAGAAAATCTGAACCAAACAATGGACAAGTTAGCAGTTAATGTAAGCATCCCATTTTTTTAATTTCGTCTCCTTGAGGAAAGGAAAAGCTGCAATATTTATTTACTAATTCTTTCTACGCAGGATGCTGTACAAAAGGCCCTTTTAAAGCAGCTCAAGAAGTTCAATGTCACTAAAGTGTATGGTCGCACAGTTTCTAAAAGGAGGAATAAATTTTCACTGTCCTGTGACATTCCACCTCCCAACTACCTTTCTGGAAGAAAGGGAACAACAGCTGAGAGGGAGCACTTTGCAGCCACCCTGAATCAAATAACCTTGAAAGCTATGGGTATGAATTTCAGGGTGAAATGTATTCGTCAGTTAACAACATTCCGTAAAGATGAAAACACGCATAAGTGTGTAAAAGACATATTTTATCTTGTGATCATCACAAGTGTTTGATTACTGCTCTTAAGTTAACTTTTATAATTTGCTTGAGGTGATACAGCATTAATTTTTAATTAATATTTGTTAAAGATGCAGAACAGAATAAAAATGAACTTATTACCAGCTTCTTAAGTAGCTTTGTTTATAATATACTTTAAGTACACTCAGATATCATTTTATTCCTAGAACATACCACATCTATTGATAAGAAGTGAGCGGCTCATCATCCAGCAGGCAGAAGCCGATGGGCATGCCAAAACAGAACACTTGGTTGAACGGCTGGTCCTTCTTACACTGGAAGCGGAAGTCTGGGAATCGAAACTGGAAGAAATCCACGCAGTCTTGTTATTGGTCCCAAACCCTTCTTTCTCACAGTCCTTCACATTGATACTTACATTCATGAAGTGTTTGAGGGACTTCCTCCTCTCCTCTATGCTCTGTCGCAGCCACTCATCCTCGGTTAACTTCACGAGCTCCCATGGATCAGATATAACGTACTCTGCATATCTGATTTAAACATATTCACAAATTCATAATACATGAACATCAATGTATCTTAAAATCGGGGAGATCAAATGTCAAACAAAAATGTGAATGCATTCCCTTTTGATGCATCAATTGCAAGT
>NW_026267345.1:46436-46916 GCF_000697945.3 Frankliniella occidentalis | reverse complement strand
AACCCGACCCCACGACTCCACCCGCTCCACCGGCTCCCCCTACCAGAGCCCTGGAATGAGCGAGCCTGGACGGTCATGCGACGCCGCGCCACCTCCCGGCATAGGCTCAGAGCAGCTCAGCTCGTTTCCTAGTGAGCCGAACTGCGCTCAGCTCACTAGCCGGTGACTGAGCGGGCGACGCTCAGTCGGGGCGACAGAGACAGACGTATCTAGCAGCGGCGAGTGCGAGAGAGACGCGAGCGCCCGGCTGGCTCTCGGCGCCGCCTCGTGCGGCCGGTAGACCGTCGATACTCCCAGCTCGAGAGACTTTACAGAACCTCTACCTACCCTACCTCACACCACGTTTTGGAAAGGAGCGTCCGGGCTCGCTCATTCCAGGGCTCTGCCCCCTACTAATTCAGCCGGCGGAGCAGGTCGAGAACTTGAACTGCCATGTGTGAGGAGGGAGGGGGCGGCGCGGCCCGACGCTCGAATTGTCTC
>NW_026267345.1:36765-42225 GCF_000697945.3 Frankliniella occidentalis | reverse complement strand
GCAAAGGAATCACTGCTGCAAGTTTGGTAATGAAATACTAATGTACCAGAAAATCAGCTTGCAAGATTCATTAAAGGTTCAAAATTAACAAATAATTAGTAATTACAACTGGAAATTAAATCATAAAAAGCAGTGATCAAAGGATTAAGCATGACAAAAAAGTTTTCACAAATATCAACATTATGGAAACTCACCAACGCTGTTCAAATTGAAGAGAGATGATGGGGCCGATGACATAATCCAGCAGAAATACCTTCTTGATGTATTTGGTTAATAATTGAGAAAAGGTGACTTGAATGTTTACGAGAAATGAAGTGAAGACTTTGTCAAGAAATGACAGGCAATCATTGCGTTCCACAGTTTGATATTGAAATCTAATGGCCAATAACAATTATTTACGGAAAAGCTTCAAATCAGGTTACTAAAAACAATCGAATTAGCTCTACATGAAATCTTGAACTCTAAAAAAATTTCCCACTAATTGTGTGGTGGGTTGCAAAAATAATAAATATTTAGTTATTACAACTGGAAACTAAATAATATGATCAAAGAAAATTAAGATTATAGGAATATACAGAACACCATTTGTAGGAGAAGGGCAAACAAGAGCAAGGAAACTAGAAGATTTTGAGGAAAGAATTCAGGACATTTTAATGAAGATTAAGAAGGATTCAGGCATGTATATAGCAGGAGATTTTAACATTGATTTTATATACGATAGTAAGGAGAAGAGAGCAATTTTAAATAATCTAGAGGCAGCTGGTTTTGTACAACTAATCAAGGAAGGCACAAGGCAGGGGAGCAAAAGTAATACTTGTATTGACAATATATTCGTGAATGGTGGAAAGGAAAATTCGAAGGCAGAGGTTAAGGAAAAAGGCATATCTGACCACAAACTACAAGTAGCAGGATGGAGAAGGAAAAAAAACAAGCAAGAAAAGAATCAAGGTACAAAAGAGACTGATGAAATGATGCGTGGAACTACTTCATAGAAACTTTTAAATACAACATGGATAGGGCGTGTCCAAAAAAAGAAGTGATAATGGAAGAAAAAAGAAAAAAGATAAAGTGGAATAGAGAAATTGAGGAACTAAAAGAAAGGATAATATGGCAGAAAGAAAAAGTAAGAAGGAATCTGGGAAGAGTGAATGAGACAAAAAACACATTAAAAAGAAACAGAATCAGGCTTAGACAACTATACAATAAATCAGTAAAGGAGCACTATCGGGAGATGATGGAGAAAGTAGGAACGGACCAAAAAGCAATATGGAAAGCAATTAATGCAGCAACAGGAAAAGAATGTGGCTTAAGAAAAGAGGAAAATAACATAAAGCTCAAAAAGAATGGGGAAGTATGTGATGATCCAAATGAAGTGGCAGAGATTTTTAATGAACATTACATAAGTGCAGAAACATATCAAAGAAGTTAGGTAAAATTGAGCCGCGTTCCACAGTTTGATATTGAAATCTAATGGCCAACAATTATTTACGGAAAAGCTTCAAATCAGGTTACTAAAAACAATCGAATTAGCTCTACATTAAATCTTGAACTCTAAAAAATTTCAAGGATAAATAATTAACATTATGGAAACTCACCAACGCTCTTTAAATTGAAGTTATGATGGGGGCTCTGATGACAATCCAGCAGCAATACACTATCTTGATGTACTTCGTTAATAATTGAGAAAAGGTAAATTGAATGTTTACAAGAAATAGTAAGACTTTATGTCAAAAAACGACAGGCAATCGGACGTGAAGTTTCAAATTGAAATACTTGCGCGAAATAATCATTACGAGTTATTATTCATCACGACTGAATCGTATGAACATATCTGATCTCATAAAAAACCGGCTTGTTGACAGCCCGCACCTCACCACTGGAGTTGCTGTTAAGAAAAAAAAAATAGAAAACGACGATACTCACTCCAGCGAAAATGTCAACCTGGACATTGATCAGTTCCAATGGTGGCGGCTTATATCTCTTTGTACGGCTGTGCGGGTTTGGCGAGTGTTGCCCGCTGCACAATTTGGGTAGGGTAAACCCGTTTCTACTTTTACCCATCACAAACACAACACAACACAAACACCACGCAAACAACACGAAAAACCCCCAAAAACCGCAACGCGCAAGACGCAAAGGGAACACGACGACAGACAGGTCAGGACAAGTCTCCGCGCCCGGCGCTGGCGGTAGAGAGAGGAGGGGTAGGGGTAGAACGCCGAGCCGGGGACACAATTCGTGCATCTTTGCACGCCACTCTCGGTTCCGTTGCCAACTGTTGTCCCCCTGTCGCGGCCAGGGTGCCGATGCCGAGGGCCAGATTTTTTTTTTTACGCTCGCTTCGCTCGCGTTATTTATTGCCACTTACAGTGTTTTAGGTACTCGTAAGCGCCGCTCTTAGCGCCCTCATGCCATTCAAAAATTTTCGCGGTCGCTCCGCTCGCGAAATTTTCCTGCAAGTGCCTGGTACAGTTAGTACGGCGACATGCTGAAAAATCAAATAAAGAGGAAGCAGTTAGTAACGTTTAAAGCGCGGGAATGTCACTGCAGCGTCGAGCGCGATAGCGGATTGGCGCGCCCGTCTTGATAACGGCTTCCTGCACGCCGCGACCATGGAGGGAGGGGGCGGCCCGGCCCCACTGTTCCTGCTCATGTCGGACTGGACTCATGACTCATGCCCTTTTCACGTATCCCCCCTAAAGTCCGAACAGCCCCTTACCGCGCGGGGGCGGGGCGAGCAGCCGCGCTCACCGGGTCGCCAGGGGTCTCCGGCGCCGACCCCTCGCCCAGGGTTATCGCGTCCAAGCGAGCCGCCCTCGGGGCCGCCCCGGCGCTCCCGAGAGCCGCGCAGGCCTCGCCGCTGAGGTCGCCCAGGACGACGGTCAGCTCTCCGAGGCCCGCTGCTCTGCAGCCCGCCCCTCTGCGGCCCGCCCCACTGCGGCCCGCCGGCCGGCATCTATCGCTAGTCGACAGCATCCGCGCGCCCTGCAGGCCGAGCCCACCGCGGCCAAGCCCACCCAGGACCACGACGTGTAGGCCGGCGCAGCCCGCCGTGCGCCACTGGCCTGCGTCCGGGCCCCCGGGCTCTAGCCACTTCTTCGAGCACCTCTTCCTGCGCGACATGGCCTCCGTCGGCCGGAGCCTGTCCGTGGCCGAGCGGGCCCGGGTGTTCGGCGCCGAGGGTCCTCCGCCTGTCCGGCGCCCCGCGTCCTTTCCCGGGGCGCGGTCGCGAAGTGAGTCACCCTGCGGCCACCTCCACTCGGCGGGCCGCTGAGACAGCCAGCCTGCCTGGGTCAACTGGCGACCCGGCAGGCCTTGCCGATCGCCCCGCCGCTGCGAAGAGGAACGAACAACCATCCCAGAGGACCGAGGACGGAGTTCGACATCGCCGTGCGCTGGAGCGCACGGGGGGTCGCTGGGCGCCGCACCCCTCCCGGACGGGCCCGTCCGCGTGGGGCCCGCTGCCAGAGCTCGCCCATCCCCCCCATGCACCCCTGCACCCCTCCTGCGCGCGAGTCCTCGGGGAGCGCCACCCGTGGCCGCGGGCCCCGCCGGCCCCACCGCGGCGCCAGCGGCCTTAGAGAGCAGCCGGGCCAGCTCGGCACGACGGCTACCCGGCCGAGCCCGTGACCATCACGCGCAGGTCCGCATCCGGCACCGGCGCCGCCCAGGACGACGCAGGGGTCCGCAGGCGCAGCAAGCGGCCCCGCCCCGAGGCGCTCGTGTTCTCCGGCGCCGACCCCTCGCCCAGGGGGGGGGGGGGGGGGAGGCTGAAAGTCTCGTAGAGGACGGTGGTGCACTTCTCCTTTTATGCTGGCTGCGGCTGGGCAGCATGGAGGAACCACCGCAACACCCAGGGATTGTTTTGACTCCGTCAGCGCCGGCGGCGGCCGGTAGCGGCCGGGCTTTTATCACCGCAACCCGACCCCACGACTCCACCCGCTCCACCGGCTCCCCCTACCAGAGCCCTGGAATGAGCGAGCCGGGACGCTCATGCGACGCCGCGCCACCTCCCGGCATAGGCTCAGAGCAGCTCAGCTCGTTTCCTAGTGAGCCGAACTGCGCTCAGCTCACTAGCCGGTGACTGAGCGGGCGACGCTCAGTCGGGGCGACAGAGACAGACGTATCTAGCAGCGGCGAGTGCGAGAGAGACGCGAGCGCCCGGCTGGCTCTCGGCGCCGCCTCGTGCGGCCGGTAGACCGTCGATACTCCCAGCTCGAGAGACTTTACAGAACCTCTACCTACCCTACCTCACACCACGTTTTGGAAAGGAGCGTCCGGGCTCGCTCATTCCAGGGCTCTGCCCCCTACTAATTCAGCCGGCGGAGCAGGTCGAGAACTTGAACTGCCATGTGTGAGGAGGGAGGGGGCGGCGCGGCCCGACGCTCGAATTGTCTCATATTCACCCGGCAGGTTGTGGGAGCTGTGGGCGCCTGCGAGACCCAGGGTAGGCCAGCCCGCAATACACCCATGCACTGCAGGTGAGATGATGCCCACCTATCAGGCGCCTCGGTGGGCGTGGCGGGGCGGAGCGGGGCGGAGCGGGCGGGTGGCACCAGGCGCCAAGACGATTTTCGCGAGGTGCAGCAAGCCGGAGGCACAACACCCGGTTATGCTACCCACACCCGGTTATTTCTCCCCCCCCCCCCTTCCCTTTTCCCCCCGCGCCCTGGCGGTGGAGAGAGGAGGGGGGAGTCGGACGCCGAGCCGCGACCGATATGCGTCAGTGCATCCAAAAGTGCAGGCTGTTGCGGGCTACTTCCTCCTCCTCCCATGTTAAAGCATAGGCGCCAAAAAAAGAAGCCCGCAACAGCCTGCCCTTTTGGATGCACTGATATGCGTGCAACAGTAGTGCACGCAACTCTCGGATCGCTTTCGTTGCCAAACTGTCCCTGTCGCGACTTTCTGACTTCCTGTACACGGCCGCTCGGTGAAATTCAAACGCACGCATGTGCACGCCAGGGATGGTGTTTAAGGTCGTGGATTGTAAGGTCGTGGTTTTCCCTTCCAATAATTTAGAGTTTGTGTTCGATTGGCTGGACTGATTGGTGTATTAGTGGAGGAAGTAAGTGGGATTGGAACGCCGAAAAAGTCAGGTTTCTTAGCTCTAATTCAAGAAATAGTTCCGGTACAGGCACGGCTTTTTCCCACACGTCTCACCAGTAAAGTTCGATTGGCGGAGCAGGTACTTCGGCACAGAGTCACACACACAGCACTATCACTTGAACACTTAAGATCTACACACACAGCTCGCTACACACACACACCCAGTAGACTCCTGATGTAATCACAGCACAAACACACACACACAGCACTGATAATCCAGATTGTTCAGGGTGGGTGGGCGTGATGACGCGGAGCGAGAGGGTTGCCGAAGGAGGTTCGCGGGGCACTCGGAGGAACGCGGGCGATCGGCGCGCGCGGACTATCTCAACGGTGCTGTCCCGGAAGCGGCTCAAC
>NW_026267345.1:28163-29020 GCF_000697945.3 Frankliniella occidentalis | reverse complement strand
CTAGCGCTACTGGCCCCCCGAGTAGGCCACCCTTCCGGTGTTGTTGTGCAGCGGTTGCCTACTCTCTGGGCGCGTGGTACAGTCCATCCCGGCTTGCAGCCCGGAGATGGGCCGAGAGGCCGAGAGCAGACGAGGCTGGGATGGAGTATGAGAAATACTATAAATAACGATAGTGAGTGCGAATAATCGTTTTTGTTGTTTTCTTTTCTTGCTTCGGGTGCAAAGTGTAGATAAGATCATTGCTTTTTCTGTCCTGTAATAATGATTATTCGTTTAATGCTGGCAGCTCAAACAAAACCGCTGTTTGTATTCCAGTTCTATTCTCCCCAAGCCATGCCACAGCAGGGAATTATTAAAACTAGACTTTCGGACCTGCTGATCTTAACCTTTACCTTGGTTACCTGCTTTTCAATTTGCTACCAGTGATGTCTGCCATAGCCAAGACCAGTACAGTTATTTTGGGGCAATTTTGTGTTGAGCTGGTTTACCTCATGGAATGTGCTGATTTAAAACATGTAAGTTAACTAGTGTTTATTTTTGTGTTATTCTGGAAGCATCATTGAGAGATTTTTAAAAGTGGGGCCGTCCAAAAGGGGTAAACAGTAACGTTTTAGTCTATTATCCTAGGGGACGGGGAAATGTTTATTCTAGATTTGTATAGTATGAAATAGTAGTCTATAGCAAACATAAATGCGGCCCTTATGTTGTCTTATTAGAAAAGTGTTTTTGGGACATACGCCACTCTGTCAGAAGTTCTGTGGACATTCGCCTCTTTGTCAAACTGGTTCTTGGACATACGCCAGTCTGTCAAAATATCTGTGGACATTCGCCTCTTTGTCAAACTGGTTCTTGGACAT
>NW_026267345.1:25587-28113 GCF_000697945.3 Frankliniella occidentalis | reverse complement strand
ACTCATCAGAGGCTGGAGCAGGGGCGAGGGCCCCCTCACCCGAGGCGGCATGCCTCGCTGGAGCTTCCGCTGCAGCGCTGGTTCGCAATTCTTCAATGTGGATCGGATCGAGTTGTAGACGACCAACTTCTCCAGGCGGGACTCGCCGGACGAGGTTAGAGCAGGGATGAGGGGCAAGCAGAACGCGCCGCCGAGGAATCCGCCGAAGTAGTAGCTGACGGGGGGCCAGAAGCTCAGGGTCACCTCGCGCAGCTGGACGGCTTCACGGAGCAGCTCGGCGGCGTCCTCGGCGACACACTCGTGAAAAACGTCGATGGTGAGGGTGAGGTGCAGGACGCGGAGCGACTCGCAGGCGGCCAGGGCCTGCAGCCCGGGGAGGCCACCGCACTCCAGCTCCCGCAGGTGGGTCATGGCGGCCAGCAGCCGCGCCGTGGAGGTCAGCGACAGCGCGCCCCGGTTTTCGTCCGAGAGGCTGACCGTCTCGATAGTTATGGCGTGCTCGGCCAGGATGGAGTTCACAAAGGGCTCCGTCTTGGTGATTAGGTTGCATTTGAAGTGCCGCACGGTGTGCAGCGCGGGCGCGGCCATGGCCGGGAGCTCGGTGATCCGACCCCCGGTCATGAAGTGAGCCTCGACGTCAAGGTACTCCAGCCCCGGCGTCGACACCACCGTCTCCACCGCCGTGTCCCCGGGAGCCAGGCCGTGGAGACGCAGGGTCAGGCTCCTGAGCCGGCCCAGAGCGGCCTGCCGTCGGACGAGCTCGAGGCTGTCGGCCGCGGCGGCGGCGTCCTCGCAGACGGACACGCCCAGCTCTTCCACGGCGCACCGGACGGGGAAGTCGGCCTGTCTGCACGGCGCCCGCCTCGGCGTCAGGTACTCGCCAAGCGCGCGGAGGCGCGGTGCGAAGCGCAGCACCGGGCACACGCACTTGTTGGCGTCGACGGGGAGCCGGTCGAGGCCCAGACGGTGGTGGGCCCACGCGTCCGGGCGCAGGGCCGCGGCGCCGAGCCTCTTGCTGACGAGGCGGCAGGCGAGCAGGTCGCTAATGCTGAGATACCGTACCGCATAACTATATCCCCAGCGGGACGTCCGGTAGGTTGTCCATGGCCTGCGGAAACACGACCGGGACGGAGAGGTTAGTTCGAGACGCACTCAAGATTTCATACCGCAATATAGCTGCGTCACCCCCTCCCTTTAAGGTGCAATGGAGGTTAAATTACTTCCCCCCCCCCTCCTCACACCCACACGGCCGATCCAACAATTTCACACACACACACACACACACACACCTACACACACACACACACACACACACACACACACACACACACGGGCGATAGGCAACCCCGCTCGCACTAGTGCGTGCGGTACAGTCTAACTACAGAAGTGTGCGGGTTTGCTTCCACGCTCCATCCGTGGGGCAAACCCGCTATACTGCTGTGCCGCGGCCCTCACATCTGACACACGGTTCACGGTACGGTACACGCGTCGCCAATCGCTGTGCAGCACGTGCGCGGACTTTGGCCCTGGGCTGTCCGCGCAACGGCCGCCACGAGCGGGGAAGAGCCGTGCCGTCCGCAAAAAGCTCCGTGGGGCGTATCCTGCTGCGGTCGCGTCGGACCTCGCGGCGGGGAGTGTTGTTGACGGCGAGGTTCAACCCGCGACTGTATCGTGGAGCCGAGGGGAGAATGAGAGGGGGGGGGGGGGGGCAGAGCACAGAGCATATGATGCCGTCGCGGGTGCGCGAGGTAGTGCGCGATCACTTCGCGATCGCCACGGGGGCAGTTGGGGGTCGCCTTGTGGTGCGGGTTTGGTTTAGAGGGACGTACAGGTGCCCGGGGTCGTGCGCCTCCTCGCTCACCGTCACCTCGCAAGCGGACGCACGCGGCGCCGCCCGACGCCCAGGGCAGCTGCTGTAGATCTCGTTCTACTCAGCTTATACCATGTCCTTTTTCTCCGACAAGTACCCAATTTATCAGCTTTCCGAACAGGATCTGCAAAAAAAGAAATTAGGGGCTGGTGGTCGGGGTGCGGGCGTCCGGCACGCGCCAGGTCCGGGTCGCTCCGGCACGCCCTGGCCATGCGCGCCCAGGCGCGCGCCTCACCCGCGCGCACGCACATGTACGTGATTTTTGATCATCTTCCAGATCTGTGTAGCTAAGCACACCATATTGCATTATGGAATATGAATCCACAGACGCTGACGGTGGCGGCCAGTCTTGTGGACGTGAGAGCATTCGCCCGGGCCATGAGCAAAGAGGCCAAGGTGCCAATCAAGGTGCCTCTCAGCCTCGTCAAGTTCTGCGTCGCTGCTCTTTGGGCCGCTCCCCGGACTCTCCCTTCCCGCCGCCGCCGCCCGTGGCCATCTTGGGCGAGGACGACAAACACCAAAGGGCTGGGCCTGCTAGGCGGGATCGTGAGGCGGCTGGCGTACGTCGCCGTCGCGTCAGCCGCGCTACGCCCTGGTGCTGAGCACGCCGCTGGCCGCGGCCGCGCGGGTGGTGCCCGCGCCCGGGGCGGTGGGGG
>NW_026267345.1:23813-24367 GCF_000697945.3 Frankliniella occidentalis | reverse complement strand
ACAAAGAGGCGAATGTCCACAGAACTTCTGACAGAGTGGCGTATGTCCCAAAAACACTTTAACATTAGGAAACTTCAATTGACTACCAGACAATTAACAGAAACAGTAACAGAAAACATAATATTCCAAGGCCAACACTCAACACCAATCAAACAAAAACAAACAAACTTTCAGGAATAAGAACTAAGTACATGTTGTTTTCCATTGAATCACATGAGTAGTAATAAATCATATTCTCAGGATGCAAATAAAATGACCCTGAGATTTTGCCTTTAACTTTTATTCTTCATGACATTAGAACTCTTAGTGTTGAATGTTACTACCTTTGAGGTGGGCTTCATAACCTATTAGCTTAGCAACTTTCCAAAAACGCTACCTTTGAAGCTGTCTAAGACTCTGACAGTCTTGGTGAACAGGATGGTGGGGTGGTTGAACAGAGTGCAATCATTTCAACACGTTTATCAACCACACACTTGTTAGTAAACGACTCTAGCAGCATGCTATATAACTAAGTATATCAGTACTCTGGTACTTGTGTACAACGCGAAAAGTGG
>NW_026267345.1:22475-23763 GCF_000697945.3 Frankliniella occidentalis | reverse complement strand
CATTCGCCTCTTTGTCAAACTGGTTCTTGGACATACGCCAGTCTGTCAAAATATCTGTGGACATTCGCCTCTTTGTCAAACTGGTTCTTGGACATTCGCCACTTTGTCAAATTTTCTTTGGACATTCGCCTCTTTGTCAGATTGTACATGGACATACGCCATTTTGAGCTATGAGTATAACTCAGGACCTATTATAGATAGAGATGTGCCGTTTGATTCTACTTGTGTATCATTTAATTAGGTATCATTTCCCTAAAAAAACTGAATTTGGCAAAAAATTGGACATACGCCACTTTGTCAAAATTTGCCTGATGACTTTGACTATTTTTTTGTCCACTGGTGTCTGCCTTAGGGCACCTCCTGTGCTTGGGGGGGGGGGCTTTTCCAAGTTTTTCGCTTCTCTTGTCGGTTGATCAGGCCCGCTTCGGAGGCCCAAAAGCACCTAAAGGGCCCGCTTCGCAGTCTAAGAGAGGGCCCGCTTCGCGGGCTGAAAGGGCCCGCAGCCCGGCGCAGCGCACCCCTTGTCGCCATCCTGGGCGAGGACGACAAGCACCAAGTGTTTGAAGGGCGAGGTGCAGCGGTGTGCTCTAGGTGCGTGGCGCCTAGCCGGCAGGTCTCCGGTCAGTGTGCGCCTCATCACCAGCGAGCCCCTGGACCCTGGACCGCGAGGTGCCCGTGCCTGCCTCCATGGTCAGGAGTGACAACTGCGGATATCACGAGCGGGAGGGCGTGTTCTTCGAACGCTGCGGCTGGGCAGTAAAGACGCACATTCGTAGACGGTGACGATATCCCTGGCGGTGTTGCCAGGTCGCGCAGCCGGCGGGCGGTTTCATGAAGGCGGAGGTCGAGGGGGAGCTTCCTTGAACTGCCATGTGCGAGGCGAGGAAAAAGGATAGTATACCGATAGAATCATTTTTCTCATTTCGTATATCGCACCGATAGTTCTTATCTTGTTCCTACTGTTGTCCGACAGTCGTACGACAGTTCTGTGCTACTAGGGAAGACGAGTGGAAAGGCAGGCCGGTCTGTCAAGGGCAATAGTTTGCGGTAGCTTAAACCGCCACCTGAAACTATCATTGCTAATAACTGTAAACTGTTCATCCTGCACGTAAAGCGCATGGCCCGCCTTGGGACTCTGACGCGGCGCTACAGAAGCCCATTTGTTCTAGGCCCCTCGCGCCAGGCAGGGCAGCGGCGCGGCGGAAATAAAACGACAAAAACTAAAACCATAATAAAACCGACCGCGCGGTGCGTGCCTTACCGCCGCACACACGGGCGGCTGTCGCCA
>NW_026267345.1:13223-17560 GCF_000697945.3 Frankliniella occidentalis | reverse complement strand
GTTCCATGTATTAGACATGAGCGCCGACCGGATTTTTATCGGCGGCGGCGTTTGGCCTAAAATTTGTCGGCGGCGGCGGCGCCGCCGGCGTTGACGCCGACGCGCCTCTCGGCGGCGGCGGCGGCGGCGTGACCGGCGTCCACAACTGAAACTCGGCTTTAAAATGTTCTGAAAACAACAAATACGCAAATATTGCGCTATTGTTGCATGTGCTTTAATTTGTAATACACAAACAATGTTTACTGTCCAAAATTTTTTTTAAAGTTGGCCATCTGTTGAAAAATTTGGCGAGACAATTTTTTTTGCCTACCTACAAGGCGTCTGCCGTTCAATTTCAGTGAAAAATTTGTGCTAAAAAACCCGCGCCGCCGACCACGCCGCCGACCAAATGGCCGGCGGCGGCGCGGCGGCGCGCCGAAAAATTTTTATCGGCGGCGGCGGCGCGTCAAAATCTGTCGGCGGCGGCGTGGCGTCGGCGCGGCGCCCATGTCTAGTACCGGGTGTAACTGAGAATGCGCAACAGTGTTGCGGGATTGCATACCCACCAGGGCTGCAGAGAAAAACCACTCACAGCTCCACAACGAAATAACTCGCCTGCGCCGCGACCAGGGCTTCGACGACAGGACGCTGATGAGGATGCTGTGCTCGCGGACACTGCGCGCCAAGGAGACCTCGGCACAGGAGGCGGCGTGGGTGTTGATGAAGTTCCCCCTGTGTGAGACCAGCCGGAAGTGCACCTTCATCGACACCTCGCCGCCAGAGGAGCGCACCCACTGCCCGAAGCCAGCCAAAGACATCCGTAACCTGCCGGACGGCTCGACGGACCTGTGGTACCCGGACGTGTACGACGTATACTCCAGGCGGCCGGCTGAGCTCGAGCAAGTGACACTGGCCCAGTTTGTCGCCCTGCACCACCAGTCCAAGGACCTCAAGGCACGCCGATCACACCGGATTATCAGGTAATTAATCAGTTTCGATATGGGCTTCTTTACATTTCGCCACATATCACTTTTAAATGACATGTTATTTAGTACACCCATGCTGTTACTGTAATGGTGTTTAATTAAAATTCTATTCTATTTTAGGTATCGTCGGTACGCTGAGAGGTCGGAGGATGAGGCCGAGCGAGAGAACTTCTACCGCTCGATGTGCACACTGCGAGCAAATTTCTAGGGCCGCAGTCCCCTCGCCGGATGCTTTAGTTTACTCAAATATATAATATATATATAAGTGATTTACCGGTCACATTATTTATTTGATTATGCACTTCAGTAAATCGTAGTGAGGCCGTAAATAAATAGCTAGATAAATGTTTACGAACAAATTATTTGTATTACGAATCGCTCCATTTGTGTTACAAAGAGCGTGTTTGTAGTACAAACAAGTGATGTCCGCAATATGTAGAAAAGCAGTCTGTATGACGGTGCCAGATCCTTTATACTTTTAAACCGAATTTCTGCGTAATATTAATACCACTCTTTGTAAGTAACTAACAGTGTGGGTTGTTGTATGATTATAATACCCCAGGAGATATATGTGCATATGTGCAGTCATTATTTTCTTTTTCAGGGCCACTAAACATTTTATGTTCTCCAGGAGGACCCCCCCCCCCCCCCGTTTCCCTACTTATAAACTAGACCCTGTAAATAAATTGAAAATAAATTTTCTCGCATCATGTTATTTATACAGCCGATTTTCCAGCTGTACTTCGCACCAGCATGGCGGATAGAGCAAACGGGACTGTTTTCTCTGATAGACAAGCCCCGAGGAATTCCATATGGCAAAGCACATATGACCCGCCAAGGGGTCAGCGTTGTCACAAACTGAAACATTTATGCCAGAATCGTAATCAGCGCAGTGAAGTTAGCTGGAAGTGGCCCTCTGCAAGCTATCCTAGCACAACTATTACATCTGTTCAATAACTGTTCAAAGTTTTAACACCTATCGCACAAAGACTCTCGCACGATTCTGTTGATGTCCATGGGCGTTGTAAATGATATTCTGATGAAATATCATTCAGGAGAGTCCTGCCGCAAGTCTGTTTGGCGGAAAGAAGACGAACAAACCAGTGTGCAGCGCCTGGTAGGTAGGCAGCCAACCATAGAATTCCCTCTGGCGGGCACTAATGACCTTCCAGAGGTCACAAAATGAAAAAATAATGGCATAATCGTGATCAGCGAGTTGAAGTTAGCTGGAAATGGCCCCCTGCATGTTGCTCTAGCGTAATATTTGTATCTGTTCAATAAGTGTTCAAATATTGAACACCTACTGTACAGGAATCCTCGCACCTAGCTGTTGGACTTCGTGGGCCTCGCACATGACCTTACGGTCCAAAATCATTCATACTAGTGCCTCTGTAAGCGTGTAACACATAGAAATGCGTTTTGTACGAAGTACAGCAGGTCGCATGCTGTGGTTCGTGTCCGACCAGACCTGTACCGCGCCACAGCTGCTGCTGGCGGGTGGCGGAGTGAAAAAGGGTGTACACTGACTGGAGTCAAAATGATTTGAGATTGATTGGAAATTGATTGGACTGATTGGAATTTGAATAGAAACTGATTGGAATAGGGAATGTCTGTGACTGGAGGAAACGGAATGAAATTCCTAAAAACCAATTTTGTGAGGTATGCAGGGTGCAGACCTAAGACATTAAGACAAAAAATAGTGTATGTAGACTGAAAATGGTGAAAACAACATCCCTTTCACATAATTTGGTTGAAACAATTCAAAACGCGTATCACTAAATCACCTTCAGCTAGCCAGCCGGACGGATCCCCGACGGGGGGATGTCGGATCGGAATGTCACTGCAGGCAGCGTCGAAGCGATAGCGGAGATGTGCGCCCTGTGCGCCCCGTGTGATAACGGCTTCCTGCTGCAGACCATGTGCAGACGCTAGCCCTGCCGGGCTCGAGGACCAAGACGAGTGGGAAGGCAGGCCTGTCTTTATTTGTGCGATGTTGAACCAACCCCGTCCCGGTGCGGCGGCGTGCGAGATTGCCCAAACAAGAAAAATTGAGTTTGGGCATGTATATTTATTTTGCCAGCTCTTTTATTTAGAATGCAAGGCAAATACATTTTGTTATTTCATAAGGCTGAACCGAGGGGGCCACCACTTCAATTCAGGATGTACACCGGATTTCGTGATTACCGGGATTACACATGAATTTTGAGGGATTACACATGAATTTTGTTGAATTTCAGGCTTTAAAACCATTAAATTTGGACAATAAGGTGAAATTTAGTGAATTTTGTGCTAATTATTTTAAAATTTGGTCAAGTATTTCACGGATTACATAAGGATTTCATCGGGATTACACCCTCATCTGTACACAGGATTACGCGAGTGGTGGCCCCCTCGGGCTGAACGAGGATTGTTATTGATGTTTCTTTTGTACTTTACAACAAAAATTATGTTAAATATCTTCAAAGTGTAATGTGCTATGATCACGAGACTCATAATTTAAAATTGATTCAGAGTAGCATCGACTTAAAATTTACCAAATTCAATCAGTCTTATATTTTAGCATTTTAAATGTAATTGCAGAATGAAGGATGTGATGTGGAACGGAAGTTTTCCCAACTGTAAAGTCTCTTTGCTTTCGTTGATTCATTGAGGAAACATTTGTTCATAATAATGATTTCGCTCCACTTTGTTGGCTTAATTTTCTTTTCTTAATAATGTGTTCTTCCCCAATACAATCAAACACGATTTGTTTTTGAAAATCTATTTTGACAAATTCACAAGAAAAATTACTGTGGCTTCGAGAGTTAGGTTAACAGTGGATGTGCTGAAATTGAAAGGGCAATTAAATATAAAAATGAAATTTACTGTTTGTGTATAGAGGTATTTTGGGGTTTAACTTGAAAGTTAATTACATTCCCCTCAAAAACACTTGTCGTTTCAGCCATGGTGCTGAGTGAGCTGAGTGCGGAGCCCCCGCCTCCCAGCTCGACATCAAACACCGCAAAATGTCGGCGTGTCGTGCCACTACGCCATGACTGTCCCCTCCCCCCACCCCCACAGGGCCCTTTCCGTTCCCTCGTGCTCCTTTCAGCAGTCGCAGCAGGCTCAGGCAGTCCGTCTCGGTGAGTCGAAGTGTCGAAGTGCGAGCGGCGAGTGTGTCCCTTCTCGGTGTCTCTCTTACACACACTGAGTGTAACACGAATTATGTCAGAGAAACGCTTAAAAAGTTTAGTGGATATTGAAGAAGACATCAGCCACATGATGGCTGACTGCTTTCCGGAGAGTATGAAAGGGACGAGACCATCCTCCACAATAAACAAGGTTAGTGAAACAGGGAGTGCGGGGACGAGGTGAAGGTAACGGGCGGGCGGG
>NW_026267345.1:11052-12403 GCF_000697945.3 Frankliniella occidentalis | reverse complement strand
CCGTAAAAAAATGTTATAAAGCTGTATTTTTGAACACGGATAGAGTTTTGTGTGCTGACTAACGTAAATTTTCCGGCTGCTGTCTAGACCTTGAGGTGACTGAGATTTCGGGCAAAAAGGACGTAACTGCACGATGTTGGTGTTCAGGCTGCCGTTCCCGCAGTTTTTATGCCACAGCAACGAGACCAGCGTCAAACTGTTCGGAGAAGAACGAGGAACAAATCAAATTACAACACTTACCACGATTTCTGTAAAATACTGGTTTTAAATCGGTCTGAATGCAAAATTTGGAATTTCACAAAAACATTTTTAAACATCTCACGTCATATCTTGTTATTGAGGCGCTGCGTCGAAAATCGACCCAACTAAACGCTGTGCGCTCATTCTTCAGCTCCATGACGGTGTGTTCAATTTTACTGTAGCTTTAACCGTTCGCTTTTAAATCGCCTGAAACTGAAGGCGTGTAACATCCGTAGCCACCCGGCCTCGCTCCGGCCGGGGTCCCGCTGCCCCCTCCACCGGCTGGCACTGTATGTCTCGCTCGCACTCACTTGACTTGACTTGAAGACCCGAGAGGCCACTTTTGGCCCAAAGGATTAGATCCGACCGGAGTCGTTCTATTTACCAGGCCCTTCCAAAGATGTCAGCTAAGTGGGTTCCCGAACCCTTCGCAGCCCTGAACAATCACGGAGGGGGTTGGCCCCCGTGTTCATTCCTCAGGGGGGCTCAGGGTGCGGGGGCCCTGGTACAGCGCCAGCGTCCTCGGGAGGCAGCGGGGCGGGTTCCCGTATACACTTGCCCAACTCGAACGAGCCACGTGGAGCAGAGGCCCCGTGGATCATCCCTCAGCAGGGCAAGCGTATGGATTACCGGGATGGGGGATGGGTCGATGGGTTTACTTCCTCTTCCTTTTTTCGATTTGAGCCCTCGGTCTACGACTTTTTGAACAACATGATACTCAAAAACTCACATTTAGTGAGGTAAAAGTCAATATTCATGGATTTTAATTGGCACATTATATTTTTAGGTAAGGCGTTTAATATCATTAGAAAGAAGATAGTCTTCTCTTCAAATGGCACCCCTTCTGGGTATTGTACCTCTCGCCGTTCACTCGTGGTACCCGTTCAAAGGTAAAGTGCACGGCCGGGCTTTTCCTTGGTGCGAGCGCTTCCCGTAAGAGTTCCTGGGTGCGGACTTACGGTAGAATGGAGAGGACAGTTTGACCTACCCGATGCATGGAAGGAAAATACCCTCCGTATTTTCTAAACGTTAAATATTTCACATTTTATTTTCCGTCTTTTCGGGCGCGCGCGCGCTGCTCTGTCTCTCTTCCTCCCGTGCGTGCGAGGGA
>NW_026267345.1:5109-5487 GCF_000697945.3 Frankliniella occidentalis | reverse complement strand
AAGGATTTGAGATATTGAAATGGCGAGTATGCGGAAAAGTTGTCTTTTTAGATGTAGAATCCAGTGCAATTTTTTATTTTGAGATCGGACAATATCTTCCGATCGCGCAACGAGCTCTAAGTTATGCATTACCTCTTATGGGGAAAATCGTCAAAAACCATGAAAAAATGAAAATCAAAAATTTAGGCTTTGTACATGATGTTTTTAGAAAATCTGTTTTCAGAAATGCAATCTACGCCAAAAAGGACATCCGGTGATGTATCACACTTGATATTGCAACCCGTGGTTTAGGCGGTGTAGGCTGCATAATTTGATGACTTTTGTGCAATTTGATGCAATTTGGGCTTAAATTGATACCTGGCCGGCACTGAACCGCTC
>NW_026267345.1:0-364 GCF_000697945.3 Frankliniella occidentalis | reverse complement strand
AAAGTTGTCCTGGTAAGAAATGTACGCCGTATTGTTATTGGTCCAAAACGCCGCACGAAGCCAGCCGATTTCCGCCGCGCCCGGCCCAAGGGGGGGGGTTCCGGCCGAGCCGGCGTTGGGTGCGCACGCCTCCACGTCGCTCCGTCTTCTGCTTCGTATTTTGTCCAATTTAGTATCAGTGAATCGGCGTTGTGCCCGCGAGTGTCTGTGCAAAGTGCTGTGTCGATCGGTTGCGTGGTTCGCGAGTTGTTACTGATTTTGTGTTTCGCCCTTTGTCTCACACGCTGAGCGTCATCTGGAGTGCGCAGCTGAGGGGACCGGCGGCGGGGCCCGCCCGACGAGACCCACAATTTTACGGGGCTGG
>NW_026267344.1:543496-548290 GCF_000697945.3 Frankliniella occidentalis | reverse complement strand
AAAAAAAACACTCGGGTAAAAGAGTACTTCCAGGCGCGCACGCGCAAGCAGCGGGCTTGTCGGTTAGACCACCCACCCTATCACCCGCACCGGCCCCGGCCCCGGCCGGACACGGAGTCATTACGCGCCGGGTCATCCATAACGCGCATCGGACCGCCGCAGAGGCGAGGGGCCGCCAGGGATCGGGATGATCCTCGGAGCAGGCCCTGTTTGTTGCACTCTGCTTCAAGTCGAGCCGAAGTCGATGAGCGACAAGGTCCAAGGCGTGTCATCTAAGGCCGGCGGGCCTCCTGGCAGTGCGCCGGCGGCAGGTTCACGTGGTGGTCCTTGGCCGGGCCACGCCACAGGCCGCCTCAGGCCACCCGGCAGTGCGATATGTCCGTGCGGCTCACCGCAACCACGTTAATGTCTGTATTTAGTCAACGGCTCATTTCAGCCAAGGTCCTTTCGTCCCTGCCCCTGCTCCGGTGGCGCGCCGGGCGCACCGGGCACTTCCCTTGCCCAGGAGCGCAGAGTCGGCACGCGCAGCTCGAAACTGAATCTGAATATGCATGTCGGAGGTTATGAGGTGAGAGGCAAAACGCCGTTTTTGATAACGAGCAGGCAGCAGCAGCAGCCGGCCACGCGAACCCCACTTAGGCTCGGCCCCGCGGGCTGCAGAGGTCATGAAAAATCGCAGCTCATCACTTGAGATAGGCTGCTGGCTTCTGCTCGCGAGAGAAAACACACGGACGCACACACGACAGTCACAGATCGCTTTGACCCGCAGAGCCCCAAGAAGCCGTGGCCCCGGGACAACTCTGAAAAATCTCCTACTTTCCAGCACTGCAGCGAGTGCCATCCAGAGTGTGCCAGGGGCCCGGGCACGCCGCGAGCTGCCTGGTCTATCCGCGGACGCATCTCTCTGTTCACGGGCCACCGGACAAGCCTGGCAACGCCTGGGCAACGCGGCCCACAGAGCACGTTTTCATGTTCCTCACCGTGGAAAAGACTCTCGCACATAACTCAGCGCGCGCACGCGGAGCACTGCGGAGCGCACCGGCACCCGATATTATATACCCTCGTAATTTTCACACGTTACGCACTGATTTAATAAGGGGCCGTATGGAGAGTACTAGGAGCGCTAGAGAAAGAGGGAGAAAGAGAGGTTCCGTGTCGTCGTACGGTACGCCTAGACAGCATAACGAGCCGCTGGTTGATGGGCCGGGTGAGCGGCCATATCGGGACGGTGTTTGGAGAGCCTAACAAGGTGCGTATTACCTCCTGACGTGCAGCCACACGGCGGCCGGCCCTTGCGCGCCGGTCGCGTGGTCGATCACCGTACACCACACGGCGGCCGGCCCTTGCGCGCCGGTCGCGTGGTCGATCACCGTACAGCGCCCCGTCCTGAACCCCGCGTCTATATGGCATGGTCCCGGTGACGGCAAAACCAACTTCAACTTCAACATGGGTTATCACGCGGCAAAACCAACTCCTCCCTCACATCGCGGCCCGCCGTTATCACTCTCCCTCGATAGCATCATGGATAGCATCGGGCTGCTGTGGCAGGTGCACCGCAGCTCCCGCAGCCGGCAGCGGCGGTCGCCTCCATCCATTTGTCTGCGGACCGCGGTGCCGCTGCCCCGACGCTGCCCACATTTTTATTTTTTGTGTATTTCTCTGTCTTTTTTACGACTTTCCGCGAGCGCGCTCATGCATGGCCGGCGGTGAGGGATTCGCAACACCTGTAGCGCGTGTCGCTAGAGGCACTTCGCTTTCTCTCTCTCTCTCTCTCTCTCTCTCTCTCTCTCTCTCTCTCTCTCTCGCTCTGTCTGTCTTTCTCTCTGTAGTGACTTCCGCCGACGGCGACGGGGCACGCCACCACCACGTCCTCAGTCGCTCGCGCCCCGCGCGTGCCGACCAGTGCGCCGCTCAGCCGCTCCCTCTCTCTCTCTCTCACTCCTCCCCCGGAGACCTGCGCCTTTCTCCCTCTCCCTTCAGAACAAGCTCGCTCGGACACACTCGTCGTCGTCAGGCTGCCCTGTGCCACGCGCAGTAAAACAGCGGAACTCAGTCAATTAATAAATAATAAAAAGTCCTTTTAATTGTCGACCTGCCGGTGCATGGCGGGGTGGCGGGGCGGACAAAACCACCTAAGTCGTACCAGTTTCTTTGAGTGTTGTCCTGCCTGCCTCCGCACTCCCTCGCCCCGGTGGAGCCGGTTGGGCGGCCTACCACCTAGGCGCTGCGGAGCGACGCGGAGCTGTCGGTTAGAGCGCGGCCCGCGGCGATACCCCGCGCCTGGGTCCTGCTGCTGGGGGTAGCGCCTCTGCCGCTGGAGGGAAGGGTTGAGAGCGGCCGCCGCGGCCGCCCGCTACCGTCTTGCACGCAAAAACTGAAAGACGCCCGATAACGTAATTGCCCACCATTAGGGCGCCTATTATCGATTGCGAGCGACTGACCAGAGCTCATGACAGGCATTTCCGCGGAAGACACGTCGGCACGCTATGGCGGCATCCCGAGGGCAACAGAAATCCAGACCATAATGTTCCACCTATACACACACATTTTGCTGTTTTATTTCCCGACAAAGAAAATATATCGGCTGCATTCTTGTGCATTCTCTCCTGGCACGACAACCTTTGCCGGGGGCCGCTCGGTTGCCATGCCGTACTAAGGCCCGGGCCCGGCCCGGAGCCCGCCGAGCGACACGCGCAAGCGGCGGCCGAGGTTCGGGGCGACGGATCAGGTGACGCGCCCAGAAGAAGCCGCGCCGCCTCGACCTAGACGAAAAAGGCGAGAGCAGCTTCGCGATCGTCACACACAACCCTTTCGTCACTCGCCACCACCGCCGCCGCCGTCACGGTGGTCCCATTGGCCCTCCCGACCCGACCCGACTCCGGTATCAATACACCATCATAATACCATGACCACGAGGCACACCGCCGCGGGGGCTGTTGGTACCCGGTGCACCAGGCGACCTTCCCAAGGCCCCTTCCCCACCCCAGACCAGCCCATGGCCCGAGGGGTCCTTCAGTTGGGCTCCGGGGCCGGCGGCGCATTCCGAGCGGCCGAGGCCGCTGCACGCCGCCGCTGCACGCCGCTGCACGCCGCCGCTGCACGCCGCTGCACGCCACGCACGAGCCGCCTCATTCATGTGGAGCGCCGCGCCGGCCCCGCCCCGCACCGAGTGTGACGGCCCGTGCATGCACACTCCATAGTTATCCAGTACGGAGACTGCCGTGTGGGCGAGAGAGACGGCGAGAGACCGACAGGGGAAAGCCGATGAAAGAAGAGGCCGCCAGCGCGGCCGCGATAAACCGACAGGATCCGCCCGCAAAACCGCACACCACTCACACAGCCGCTCGAGATCATTTAACGCCCGGCCTCAGCTCTTTCTTTGCGCTAGAGCGGCCTTCTCATCCACGGGTTAAAAATGATCCGAAGGTGACTTACATTCCTTGCTCGTTACAGACGGAGACAGTTTTGACACTCGCCGTCGCCATCGCCTCGCCTGAACCATGACTCATGCCTCTCACCGTGTCGTGGCCGTGGCACGGCACTCATTTCCAAATAATACTAATAAAAGTAAGGAGGCATAGCAGCAACAGCGGCACAGAATCCGGGCTGTCGGAATTTCAATGCGATTCGGGACGCCTTTGAGCGACGCTGGTCGGCCACAAGAATGTGGGAGAGCAGCATGTAAGGCCCTGCCCGGGTAGCTGGCTGAGGGCCGAGTCAGTCGCCGAGTGGCGCTACAGGACAGCATCACTCCACCCGCATGCTACTCTAGCGCCCCTATCGCTTTTCTAGGACGACGAGTGATATGAAATGAAAATTGCACAAAGGGCCACAACATTGGGGGCCCCTATGAATCCACCAAACTGGCCCGGGAAGGAATTTTCTGAATGAGGGAATATTATAGAGCCGCTATCTCTCACGCGCCCTGTTCGCAGAGCAGACATAGTGAGGATGTAGGAGGGATCGTCGACTCGGTCAGAGATGGGCGTTCCCCGACACCGCGGTGCGAACCGCCGCCGCGGTCGCCCGCGCGGGGCGTGGATCACTGAGACGAATTGTTGGCCCAGACCGCTGCCCCGGCCGCATCACATCAGGGGAGCGGGGCGCGCCGGGGCCGGGCTGGCGCGCGTCCACAAAACGCATACCTTACAGCCCAGCGGCCCACGCACCCCTCCCAAGGGCCCGGAGCGCCTCACCGGCCCGCGGGCTGGGGCCGGATGATAAGCAAGGGCTCAGCTCCTGAGACGGGCGTAACGGGGCGCCTGCTTGGCACAAGCACCATCTTCAGCCCAGGTACAATACACCCGGGATAAAAGGATTCCAGGCACGGTGAGTCATATGGAACGTTTAATCAGGCAGCGCTCGCTGTATCAGCAGCCGTGAGTTACAGAGCACGTCAAGCAGGCACACATGCTTTCGAGGATTCCACGCGCCGCTTGAGCCAGGCACGATACCCTTCTTCTTCAACTTCAACTTCAAAAAGGGTTATGACGACTGCTTGTTCATAGCGAACTGGAGCCACCCGTAACTCGGGTCACGCAGTCAGGCCTCAGTCGGCCCATCCCCTGCGTTCCAGCTAGTGCTGGTACGTCCGAGAGTTCACGCATCCGTCGCGCCCGCACCGTATTCACTGTTCGCCGTCTGCACTCTGTTTTAGCTCAGGCTGGTGCGAACGGTCCAAACTACGCTAGTCCCCATCGCCTAGCGGCGGTATGGGGGCGGGCTGCATCAACCTGCAGCGGATGAAATGTACTCAAATCACCGCCCGGTCGCCGCATACCCGCCCGTGGCGCG
>NW_026267344.1:534725-543271 GCF_000697945.3 Frankliniella occidentalis | reverse complement strand
TAATTTCCACACCGCAGCACTGATTGGCACCAAACTTCACACACACACTCGGGAGCACAACGCCGATCCGTAGGTACCAAGCACTTCCTGTAAAACCGAGTTTGAACCACCAAACCAGAAGGGAGGAGACGGAGCGGCACGAAACACGTCCGACCCCTCCGCTCCTCCGCTCCGTCCTCCAGGCACGATACCCGCAGGATGAAAAAGTTTCCTTTCACGAATACATTACTCATTCGCCAAAACGAATGGACTGGCAGGGATGCTCCGCATCCAATATTCAGCAGATTTCTGTCGCCGAGCCCCTGCCACCAGAGGACATTCGCAAAATTAATGGAAGGAGATGATCCGACTAATTAAAGCGGAAGGATACCTGTTTGCAGAAAAAAAAAATAAGCGCGAGACAACACGAGGTCTTTATATTTTGACCGGCTGCGCATTTTTCTGGAACGCCAATGATTGTGTTGTCCGAGAAAATATAGAGAGTGACGAGAACGAGGGGATTTTGCCCTCTGGTAGAGACAGTCTTTAGGGGACTGTCTAAAATGGTAATCAACAGGTAAACGAATGACCTTGATCTTGTCACCACTGTCACCACTATATTTCAACCCAAAGTCTTAGATAAATGACACTGAACTCTTTGCAAAGACCAAGACTAATTCGTTGAAGTATAGTTTTAACAGCACAAACAGCTCACTCTTATTTTCCCCTTTTCTCCGCGCTCCACGTGTTCTCTTGGAGGGCCACCACCTTTGTTTTGGCCTGATGCATCTTGACATCATTAACTTCCCACGTCCGTAGGTGTTCAAGGCGTACACCCCCTTCCTATTATGGTGGTGGGGGAGGGGGGAGGGGGTCTACTACTACTAACAGAAACGAATAGCAATGTCATTTTTCTCACATGCTTGCACTGCGCTAACGTGTAGTTCTGGTGTGGAGCTATCTTAGAGGCAGTAGTTTCAACTAATTATCACACTGCACCGCCACAGGTGGTCCCCAATCGGAGCCATTTCCCTATTCATATGATTGTTGTTAGCGTGGGGACTGAGCACGCACTGAGCTCCGCGAGCGTACGTCATCCTAGATTAGCGAAAGGATCCGGAGCAGCGCGTGCATTGTGCGCGGTCTACTCTACTTTTCTTGAAAACAGGAATAGCCTCGAGAGGTGTGATTTGTTCTCTTCGTGCAGCACTGCAGAGATGTGGTGCGCATTTCGACAATTTTTGATATGCTAATAACCGATGCGTTAAAACAGCAAAAGGAAAGGGAAATGCTGCTTGCTAGGCTAGGAAGGCGTTGATTTTAAACCGTTGTACCCCTTTGAATAGAGCGGCACATTCAGAGCACACTCCAATGCACACGCTTACGACAAGGACACGCAGGAAAGAGATAGAGCACAGTGTTTCAGGTGGGCGTGGTCGGCTTGCAAAGGGTCACACCCCTCGGCCAGCGGGGCGCCGCGTAATGAAGAACAACACTCAGCGCAACAGACCGCTGTTGAGATGAAGCCATGCGAGCACAAATGAAAGATAGAAACGTATTTTGCAAGAGACGTTCTTGTAAAACTAAAAAAAAATATTGAATAGCGGCTTTACTGAGCACTACAAAACTCTACAATCTCAAGCGATACAGCTCGAATCCCCAATGAGGATGCACATCTGTTTCCTCTCGGGGAGTCAGCGTTGGCCCCGAGTGGAGTGCGCGGGCAGCATTTGACAGACTTGGCTAATTGCAGTTGGCCATGGCCAGCCATGGCCTCCCACGCCCATCTAGAAGGCCCACTGCAAGCTCCGGACTGCGTCCGAAAGTGGCCGTCCGTCTTTCCTTATTCCTCCCACAGCCATAACCAACCATCTGATCAGTTAGTTGCTTTTCCGAAACAAACCCCTCGAGGCGCGCTCGCCGGCGCCGCCGTGACCTCCACTTTGACTGCAGCCGATAGCGCAGCATCCATCAGACCAGGGAAGGGCGCCGGGCCTGACAAGCATCGCGCTCGCGCTTCGGAGTGCGATAATCTAATTTACAAAACGAGAATCCTCGCGGTCAGCTCTGATTAGAAAGGGATGCGAGTCCCAAACGACCTCCAAGGAAGACATTCCCCGCCAAGAATATATTTCAATCAATGCCAGGCACGTCATCTCCAGTCACCACATCACCATGGTGACATATTTTACAAAACCAGATCGAATCTGAATTTCCATCACGTTTGAATCGGGTGGTATGGCCGAGGTACGTACCCTGCCCCTTCACCCTCAAGACTGGGACCTGCTTCAGGTACAACTGTGTTACAAGTTGAATCACTGATGGCTCAGTCAAAGCACGCTTGTTCTTGTTTTGACAAACAGCCTTTTGTTTCTGCCCCCCCCCCCCCCCACACACACCATAGAAGAGACACGTCGCGAATAACAAGGGCCGTAGGTGCACCAGTGACCCATTTAGAGGCCCGCCATAGGCACCCGGAAACTGAAACGATACATGAAAAATGTCGTTCACACGGGCGCTACTATGAATGCAGTGTGGGCCCTAAGATTAAATGAGGCACGAGCGAGAGCAATGCCCCAAGCGCAGCGCAAGTTGTTATAATGAGAGACCTCTGTCGGGGCAATTGGGTCTACACTTTACAAGAAAGAAACTTACCCATTTACGAAGGAAAAGACGGGAAAAAGACGGCGTTTCGTTGTGAAAAGTAATGTGATTCCTAGCATCTTTCTAGCAGAACAAACATACTCGAGCATTCAGGCGTTCATCCGTCTCTGTTCAGAATAACGCATGCTGCAGCTAGGCCCAACCTAGAATAATCAATCTTGCCACAGACGTCCATACACATAGCCCTTTAATCGGCGCAGGCATGCCTGCCGGGCAAAACACAATGAATGGGCAAAGCGTTCAGAGGTGTGTGTGAATGGCTAGTTCTTTCTTTTCAGGTGATACAAGAATGTCAGTTCATGAGTTAAGATGAAATGATGATATTGCAAAGAATAACTCCTTCTTTCCGTTAACTATTAGGTAACTGACCTCAACGCATCCCAAAACAGAATGCCCCTTTGCCGAGCAGACAGCGAAAGAAAAGTGTGAGAAAAATACGTCGGAATGGGCAGACCTATATATTTTAATTTCCGGCGTTATTAGTTCGGGGTGTCCGGCGCCCGGCGGCACAGAGCCCCAGCAGCGCCAGCATAACTCGGCAGGTCGGCAGGCACGGCCCCGAGCAAAACGAGAATACTCATCTACTCGTAATTATATGGCGTTGTCAACAAATGAGAAAGAGATTCAGTCGAGTTGCTCCTCACTGTTTTCCCACGAGAGTCCACGCATTCCGATACACCTTACTTAAAATTGTCGACACAAGTTGTTATATTTTGAGGGGTGTGAAAACAGAAATCAGCTGAGGCATATTAACATAGGCCAATGAAAAACGTGTGTTAGGACACATTCGTGAGGCTGATGCTGACAACTTCTCACAGGGGCCAAGTGTAAATTCCTGATTTTCATTGGGAAATTGTTGGTCTAAATGTGTCATCGAAGGACACATCAAAAAATTTTGCTCAAATTCATATTTAGGGGTTATTTTGGACATTCGCTCCAAAAGCAGCTCTTTCAACTATTTTTTTTAAAATTTCAACATCAAAATACTTTACCTACCTACAGGTTACTTGCCAAATTGTGACTCTGTGGACGAAAACTTAGTCCGTTTATAAAATAGTTGATATAGCAGCTTTTGGAACGAATGCCCAAAATAACCCCTAAATATGAATTTGAGCATAATTTTTTGATGTGTCCTTCGATGACACCATTTAGTCCAACAATTTCCCAAAGTAGAATGAAAATCGGGAATTTACATTTGGTGGGGTTCCCTTGTCAGCGAGAAACATTTCAGGTAACTTTTAACCGCAAGAAAAAGTGCAATGTTCAAAGAACTTTGTCTCTGGCATCTTAATGATTTTCGTATGGCATTACCCGGCATTGCCAGCGCTAGTTACGATAACTATGCTGTGCCGTGGCGATTAAACATTGACTACCTCTCTACTGGCAATTAATCGTTCAGTAATGACTTGAAACTGCAAGAAATAAAATAATAAGAACATGACGCTAGAAGAATCAACTAGGACACAAATCAACTCCTAAATTAAAAGATATACACAAGCGTTATCACAGCCACAACACTTTCAACTTCTCGCTGCACTTGCGATAACGCCCTGTCAGTCTTTGATGATAACTACCTCTGACAAGGCCAGAGGGTGGCAGTCGTTGACAGCATTGCACGCCGCGGAGACTCGCTGAAGGAAGTGGTGAGGGGTTGGGGGAATCCTAAAGGGACCGCAGCGCACAGGCAGCGGCACCCCTGCGCTGCCTAGGGCCGAGCTCAAACTGATAGAGAAAAGCATATCGGTCAAATGTGCCAAGTCAGGCGTGAAATACACTTCCGCTAGCTGCAAAGAACCTTAGACCGATGCCAAGCTGCCAAAAAAACTTTTCGACTTTACGGTATCATACTTTTATACTACTTGTCCACACTCCTCGGCTATAGCTAGGCTGCATACTCTACTGTTAATGGCTATATGGACAATCATTTACGATGCGTTTGTGTGGACACCTTGCATCTTGCAGGATCTTGCAAGATGTAATTTAGAAGCGTATGTGGCGATAAATTGGAACCTTCAATTGGACACAAGAAATATTGATTTGTCCAGAAAGGGAGACAAATTGGTCATTTCTCATACTCTAAATTGCACCGTACCATGCACGATGTTCACACAGACGCATTATGCAGAGGACAAAAATTGTTCCCCGTCCGCCTCTTCCGTCGCTCTCTTTCCTACTGATAGTGAGCAAGACCCTACGTTCTACTAAATCACAGTTTCCGTGCCGTAGGTTCGTGGTCACGACCGTAGCGCATCCCCATGCATTTTCAAAGTCGAGCAGCGCGTAATGTGCAAGACAGATTTATGACATATGTGTCCACTTTGTAAATCAGAAGTGCACAGTAGCTGGGTCACTATAGTTGCCCGACCCAAGAATCTGGGGAAATTAAGTCGCCCACCTTCTGAACACCTTCTCGATTCCGTATTCTGTAATCCATTGCTTATCCATACGAGTCTGCTGACGCAGGAATGAGATATGATCAATCAGTTCAGTGTGACATGGAAAACAAGAGGGGGTGTAAAGAACTCAGACAAACGAAAGGTGCCACACTAAGAACCAGCCATTGAGCTCGATACAACTTAACACTTAATTAATTCAGCTGTCACCACGCTGTGCCTTACCTGTCATCCTCCTCGACGAGATGATCCAAAAAGTGTATCTTCAACATGGTGGGGGTGGGGGGTTAATCCTCGAGACACTCACAACACACACACAAACTAGTGCACTTTGTCTGTTCCGCGCCGACAGTGCAGATCGTGTCCGCGGCCTTAGGCGGGCAGGCCGGGGCCGCCTGACGATGCGGCACCACCGTTAATCCCGCTAACGCCGTCGCAGTCCATTGCTCTCGCGGGGTCGCGGTGGCCGCGCTGGTCGCGCGCCGGGCCGCCCGCGGGGTCCGGCGCCAGGAGCAGCTTGTTGTTACGTGGGCGTGGCGCTCGCGCTGGCGCTGGCCATGCTGGCCGGCACGCGCGCCGTATCCTCGCGCGCGAGCACCAGAAGGATGCTGCTGCCGCGTCTGTTGCGAAAAGCGGACAGCTGGGGGGCTGACCGGGAGATAGCTGCTGATGGACCTCCTGGGCGGGGCTGGAGGGGCGGCGGGGGCGGCCACTTGAGGAAAAGACTGCCGCGCCAGCTCCGCCAGCTCTCACTGCTATCTCGCACGCCGGGCTGCGCCGGGCTTGACCACGATACTGCACACGTTGCCTCATGCGATTGTTGAGCCGGCCGCCGATAGCACCTGTTGCAGCGCTGCACCGCCGCTGGGTTGCGGGAGGAAGCAGGGAATGACGTCCTTAGCGGGAGCCCAAACAGGACAGCGGAGGACGTCGTCGTCCCGCTCAGGATGGCCGAGCACGACAATTAGCTTTTCTCCGGATGCAGCGTCCTGATGACCTCGTGTGGGAGACTGCGCGGAGGAGGATGCCGCTGCCGCCAAGCCGCCGCTGATGAAGCAGTCAGCGGTGATGTCGCGGCCACAATCAGCTGACGCCGCGCTCGCGCCGGCCCCGGGGCCCCCGGGCCGCCGGGTCACTGAACTGCAGCCGGCCTCACATGCGCGCGGCGCGCACGCGACTACTAGGCACCTGGCCGTCGTCACACATTCCGATCGTCTTGGTGACGGCGGGCTGCTGCGGCGCCGCGGGGCGTGCGGCGGGAGCCGGCGGGAGCTGCTACCAGGAGCCTTGGAGCAACGGCGCGCGCGATCCACTGCTCGGCTGACGGGCTTGACTGACTAACTGGCTGGCGTGCCGGGCCTGCCGGGCCCGCCGGCGCCGAGGAGGGGCCCAAGCTCAGGCGCGGCTTAGGGTGCGCGGCCCCGAGCGAGGCTACGCCGGGGCGCGAGGCAGCGCGAAGCGGTGCGAGGCGTGGCGCGGGGCGTGGTGCGGGGCGGGGCGCGAGGCTACACGGGGGGCGGGCACGCGTGCTCTGGGTGCAGCTAATGGGTCCGGTACCCGGCGGTACGCCGTTATGCCAAACAGCCGCAAACAGCCGCAAACAGCCCAGGACGGGCGCCGAAAGCGCCAGAAGCGATTTCACCCGCAGCAGGTGGGGCGGGGGCGGGGCGAGGGCGGGACGCCGCAGACGAAGCGGCAAACGCTGGGACGCTGGCCGGCCGGGCGGCTGGTCACTTATTGCTGACAGGGGCAGCGGCGGCAGGCGGCGGCGGCAGGCCCCACTGCTCACGCACTTCACTGCGGCAGACGGCACAATAAACTACTGCGATCGATCACGAAGCTAATCGCCCTCGATGGACGGGCGGGGCGCGGCGGAGGCAGGGGCGGCCCGGCCGCGGTGCATCTGGGCGTCGAACTGCCGCCGCTCAGCTGGGCCCGGCGGCGGCCGCCCGGCCAGGGCTCCGCGCCGCTCCACATTCCGGCGCCCTCCCCCCCCCCTCTCTCTCTCTCGCGGTGTGGGTGACGCGCGCGCGCCCGCGGCCCCACCCCGGCTGTGACCGGGTCACCGCAAGGTGGCGAACAACAGCCCGATACAGTACACCTGCCTGTCACAGCCGCGGCTACCGCCCGCCGCCCGGGCTACGCCGAGGGCTACGCCCTGGACACAAACACATTCAAGTCACGCGACGAGACGCGACGCCGCTGTCACTTCATACCGACGCGCACGGCCCCGTTAGACTCTTCGCGACGCCTCGCGACGCCGCGGCGTGAGGTACTGGAGCGGGCCGTGTGCCAGAGCCAGGCGGAGCAGGGCGGAGCAGGGCCGGCGTGCACCAGAGCAGCGCTGCGCCACGCCGTCCATCTCCTCGTCAGCCTGTTGCTGCTGTCAGCGATGGGGGGGACCCACACTGGGGTCCCCTCGGCCCGCAGAGGAGAGAGGGGCCTCCGCTCTGTCGTTTTCCTCTGTCTCCCTTTTTCCTCTGATCGTCCAGAGCACTCTCCCTTGAGTGTTCAACGTCCGCCTCCTGCGCTGGGCGCACGGCTGCCCGATACGTTACACACGCTTCCATAACGTTTGTTCATTTCATTTTATTCCCCGGTTTTAAAAACTTTTAACTGCTACGAAAAAATTCCGGAAGGAAACAAAGTTCCTTAATAGAGAAACTTACGTTAGGGCACTGGACCATTATTTAATCACCACAATGCAAATTTCCTTGATACAATAATTCAGAACTTTAAAACAGGTCCTTTTTCGTGGAGTGTACTATTTTTACTCTTTATTAGAAAATTTTCATCAGTGGAATTTTTCCATTTCAGTGAGATATACTAGACGAAGAGGACGCGCTCTCTAAATGTTCCACGCACGAGCCAGCTTCACACACACACGACACAGCGACACACACACACACACACTCACTTAAACGTACGGGAGCAAACACGTACAATACCCGATAACAGCGATATCCCCGCCGGGACAAAGTATACTAAAACATGTAGGCACGCGCATTTACGACTCGGACATAACGGAGGCTTTATCGTATGAAGAGATGAAGCTTTCAATACAAACAAAGCAGAAAAAACAAAAGTTGTCCGCACCCTCCTTTCTGAGACCGGCAGTCGGTTCCAAAATGTTCAAGCAGTTCAAAGCTGATTTTGTCTGGCGCTGCGCTGCAACACGGTTGGCCGTATCTGATCGCATCTTCCGACCGAATACGTCGGGTCGGGCGCGAGTGGCGCCCACCATGCGACCGCCAATCTGCGGAAGTGCAGCCGTATGTCAACAAGTCATGCGTGGTCTTCCCTGCTCCATTCACAACAAGCCGGTCGGCTCGCCGCTCGGTCAGAGCCACAGGCGCGAGGTGAGGTGCTTTGACGTCCACCGGATCACAATAGCGTCAGCAGAAGACAGGCCAGCGGTACATCGCCGCAACTAAAGCCCCCTTGTGACCACCGCTGCAGCACCGCCGCTAACGGTCAGACCGTAGGCCTAGGGGCGCTCCAAAGAGGGAG
>NW_026267344.1:524175-534551 GCF_000697945.3 Frankliniella occidentalis | reverse complement strand
GGGGTGATTGACGTCAATACAATAGGTGCAGATCTATCTATCTTTCTATAGCTAACTGGATTTGTATATTTTATCTGTACAAATTTGAACGATCACATGTTTTGCCCACATTTCTGCGTTCACTTGAACACTATTGTGCGTTTATTTGAACAAAGTCATGCGTTTTTGAGCACTAATTTGCACGGAACGAAACGTAAGTTTAACTCAGCAGGCCGAACGTTTGCACAAATACATTTAGCGTGCAGAGAGACAACTATACTCGGACTCGGACACTCGAATAAAATGCTGTCAGGAATAGAACCAAAATGTCAATGTAATGGAAAATGATTTTGAGTCTCCTCCACGAAAGAACCTCAAATACACACACAACAACAACGACAACAGCAGCAACAACAACAACAACAACAACAAAAGTGCTGGCAACAGATTATCACTTTTTTCTTCCTATCTACAATTGGTAGTGCCGCTATTCAGTACGACCGAAATGAAAAGCGATTTTGCCGACCGAAAAATGCTCGAGGCTAGAAATCAAACCGCAAGACCCGCCGCAACCGACCCGCAGCCGTACGGCTCCACCAAGACCCACCGCGCCGACAGCAGAGCGAGTGAACCGCAAAATCGCACGAGAGTGAGAGAGCAGAGTATTACTCTGTGTTGGACTGAAACGGCCAGAGGCCAGAGGCCGCGCGACATAAAAGACGCAGATTTGCGTTTCGGATACTCGGCGGACGCATGAATATTAATTAGCGCGGTGTGCGGGGCGAGCGCCGCGAGGCTCAGTGAGCCTGGCTCACCGCGGTCAGCCGCTGCTGCACAAAAGCCGGACACGTTTGTTCTGCCGCATCGCCCGGGCTTCCGCAAACAGAGAGCGCGCGAGATAGAGGAGGAGTATACGGAGTACGCCCCGCGGCGGTGCGCGCGCGTCACAACACGGGGCATCCGGTGCTGCACCTCTGTGGTTGCGCGTGTGCTTGTGCGAGTGTGTGTTTGCGTGTGTGTGTGGGTGTGTGTGTGGGTGTGTGTGGGTGTGTGTGTGTGTGTGTGAGTGCGCGCGCGTGTGGCCAGAGGTCCCCCTAGTCCCCTCCGCTACGTTTTGCCTTAGTGCCCTAGGGCCTGGGGTGCCCTCGGCGGCATCACATTGACCTCGGCCCGCGCCACGCCTCGCCACGCCTCGCGAGTGTGGTTGGTGTAGGTTTGTACGTGCCTATGTGTCAGTTGGGTGCAAGTTCCCATCTCGTCACACAGGAATAACGATGCAACACGAAGTGCAGCCGCAGAGAGAGGGATTTAGAGAGATGAAGCCGGGGAAAAGGGGGGAGGGGGAGGGTATGAATGAGTGGTTTTAGTTTTCAGACAGAATAGACAGGGGGTTTGATTTGCCGATTGGGTGGAAAAGAAGTTTCTGGAGAAAAGCTGACAGAGATAAAAATAAAGGAAGAAAGAATCAGCGGATGCCTGTTGCTGACGCCTGTCGGTTAGGCAAATTCTTAAGATGCAATGCACCTGACCTGAGCGGGTGGCCTACCCTCCGGCTGGCAGGCGTCAGGCTCAGTCTTTGGTCTTTCCTGTTTATAGCCAGTGAAAGCGTGCCCGGGAGAGAGTCTGCGTTTGCATTTTTGGCAACCAATCAAGAAATAGCCATGATGAAAAGTTAATTAAGATATTATTATCCAACCGATACAAATTAAAAATAAACCAGGTAACATAATGTAATAAAGAACAACTTTAAAAATTGAACTCTGGACAACTGATGTCAAAACTTGTCGATCGAATATGTTATCAATAGGCACTGTTTTACACAGTGAACGAACTTAACCATGATTTTGATCATAGAACCAAAATATTAAAAATATTTTCCTTTCACGAGCACGAGAGCATTTGAGCGGCACCTCCCGAGCGACGCAGCGCAGCGTCGCGCACGCACAACAAGAAGCTATTGGCTGTCGCGCTGCCGCCGCTGCTCGAGGCGTCCCAGCCCATATTGCCATTCGGCATAAATCACTCAGTTTTCAATAATAACCAGACGGCGGGCCGGCTCAGCTGCGAGTGGGGCGCGAGGCGCAGCGCAGCCTACGCCTAATTGCCCCGCGCGCAGCAGCAGCAGCAGCAGCAGCAGCAGCAGCAGCAGCAGCAGCAGCAGCAGCAGCACTGCAGTGGGCCGATAAGGATTCGCACACGAGAAGGGGAAAAGAGCTGCGCGCGGCTCCTTATTGAGCTGGGGAGGGGGTAAGAGAGTGGAGCAGGAGCCATACGTGCCACGCATTATTTCGCACCTTGTCGGCTGCTCCACAACTCGGACTTCGCGACAGCTGGTCCACGGACGACATAAAACCTGACACCGCGGGCGCACACGCCGGGTTCGACAACGACGGCGACCGTTTTGTGTGGCGTGTGGCCGGGCGGCGGTGTCAGTGACGCTGCAACAGAAGCAGAGCCGCGGCGAGCATCCCGTGTGTCTTCTAGTCGAATGCGTCCGGCCCGGAGGCGCGCGGGGGACGCGACTCCAAATATTGACCTACATCATCCCTCCGGTTCAGGGTGTGTATCGCACCGTGCTGCTGCCCTGCGCGCCGCGCGATCGCCCCCCTCCCTCTCCCCCTCCTCTCTCACTCCCCAGGTCGGGCGGGAGGGGAGGTGACGTTTCTGCCACGCTTGGCTGCGTGCTGCCCCCGCGAGCCTCCGCTCTATACTGTATAGTAGCACTGTACTGCATTCGCACCCCCTGACCCATCGGGACGCACACGTGTATATGAGTGCGTGTACACACACATACGTACATGCGTGTAGGTGCGTGAGTGTATGTGTTGCCTGCGGCTTCCAGCCAAAATTGAGCCACCCCTCCTGAACCAACCCCTCCCCCTCAGCTTGACCTCGCCGGACATCAGCAGCAGCACCTCCTGCCCCGCTGCCCCGCGCTTCATACTGTAGATATTGTTGATCAGGATGTCCCCGGCCATTGTCCCTCGTGGCGGCCGGACCACGCCGGACGCGACAGAAACAAGACAAAAGGCGGCCGCGAGGCCCGCCCGCCTCGCAGCACTCATTTCGCACATGTACCGCGCCGCGACTAAGACAAGGGGCGACAACGAGGTGCAGCAGCAGCAGCAGGAATTATCCCTCTGATGGACCGCAGGACGGGGTGCACCTCGGCGGGCGTGCCTACACGAGAATGACCACCGCCATCACACCCATGACCACCACCTCGCCACCATCATCCCCCCGGCCAACACGGATTAATATGTTCGCAATATTGTCCGCAGCAGCCGGCGGACGGGCCGGCAGGCGTTTTTGTTTGCCTTTCGTTTCAGGGACATTGTTCTACCGGTGTGTTGTCTCGCGTGGACACGACGGCGCGGCACACACACACACGCACACACACACACACACACACACACACACACACACGTGGCGGATGACCCCGGCCTCCCCCTCGGGATGCTACCGTTCTGAGCCCAAATAACCGGAGATGACCTAATCTGTAATGGATTGCGCGCGCACGCCTGAAGAGCCCGCACACGCACGCACACACACACAGACACACCAACGTGATTCGCACGCATGGCAGCACTGATCGGCTCTGGCTCGGGTATTTTGCATGTCGCCGGATTCGCCGCGCCCCCGGTGTGCATCGGCGGCGGCGGCACGGGGGCGGTGCGCCGTGCGCCTCACGCATTGTCTGCGGCAGCCGGACGGCGCAATTTTTCATACATCAGACAATAAGGCGTTGCAAGGGGTCCGGCGCAGCAGCCGCGCGTCCCCCGGGCCCCGACTGCGCTGCTAACGCTCCTCCTCCACCTCCTACGAACGTGATGTCTTCGTTAAACTAGGCAAATGGACTGTGACTACCGAGCCCCCCACCCCCCTCCATTTACTGCTATAAAAGGAATCAAACACTGATGCATAATTCCGCGATAAATCCTGGTTCGACGACCCTGCTGTTTGGAATGGCGAGTAGTGACTCTCGTTGTCGATATGACAGCCTCGCTCACCTCTTCCGGGACCAGGCGCAGCACGAATGCCTCCTGCTCCATTCCAACGATCTAACCCGCCGTAAGAATAATGCCCTCCCCATTGTTCGGCGTAAGGACAGAGTCAGGCATGATAGACCTTCGTGACTGTACGGCACAGACCCGTCCGCGAGCCCGCACGCGCGCGAGCCAAACCTCGAGCTCTGCCAGTAATAACGGCTCTCTGCCGCCGGCCTCTCCAAATGTATCAATTCGCAATCAAAGGCGCGGATCAGGTGAATATCGCACAATGACATTCAATAATGTAGTTCAACGTTTAATGATGATGTCGACGCCCCCAGTGCTGCGCGTTGCTGTGTCACCGCGGCCCGGTGGGGGGCGGCAGCGCTCAGCGCTCCGCAGCGCGCGGCACCCAGCAGTGTTTCCGCGCTGCATTATTGGAGACCGTGGAGTGCAATCAGCGCCACCGCCATCACAACCGAACCGGCCGATACCGTAATTTAATTGCTCTTTTCAAAACCCTCGTGCAGCGCGGCGGCGGCGGCGCGGGCTGGCAGCCCCTCCCCCTCGACAACATGCATCGCCCCATTGTGGTCATCGCAGTGCCGCCAGACCGCAAGCTGCTCCACCGGTGCTCCACACACACCCACCCGCGCAACGAACCGGCCGGCCGCGCCGAAACGCCGTCTCCATGAAAACGACCATCACCGCGTAGCGCGCGGATCAACCTAAACGTCCTTACATTATTATTGTTTACACAGGGTTGGCGCAGGACTTCCCCCCGACCCGACCCGAACGGCGGCGCCCGAATGCGGCCAACGGCGCGACGAGATAATTCGATTTTAGCGAACCTCGACCGATCCGGCAGACAGGTGCGAGCAGTGGAGCACGACAGCAATCCGTCGGAGCAGCTCGCGGGAGGGTCGCGCACTCTGCGGTAGACCGCACGTATAGGGGCGGTAGTACCCTGTCGGAAACAGTTCGGTAAGTACCGCATTACATGAAAACATACGGCGGCACGGCACGCGGAACAGGGCGCTGTCCTCCGCGCCGCGCTCGCCGCCTGAGAGAGACGGAGCCAAGGGCCTCATATGTTCCGAGTTCCCGCGCACGCAGCCACACAAAGTGTGTCCGCAATTGCGTCAGGTTGCCGTGGTTTCCCCGCGGGCAGCGGTCATTTGGAGGAAAAGAAGGCGCTGGTGCGGTTCACGATGTGTGAGTCGGGATATTATAGAAGTCTTTTTTTTCCTCTCCCGCAAAGCGCGGTTGGTGTAGCAACGTAAGGGCAAAAGTTTCGCGTGTATACCTGCTTCGCCACTCGACGGCCTCTGCTAAGGCTGCACCTCTCTGGGGTCTCGGGGTCGAGAGGGAACGGAGCGGGCCGCGAAAACCGCCAACACCGCGCACCGCGCCGTAGTCGAGTTGGGGGCTACGTCAACGCGGAGGCAAACACTGCCGACTACGATGTCCTCTCAGCTGGAAGAAATTCCTCGTATTGCCAAACAAGCTCGCAGAAAGTAAGCCGCAATCAAATCGGATATATGGGCGGCGTAATCTTGCATCATCGATGCCGAATCACAAGCGCATTATAGGCCTACAGATGATGCTATTGCAGCGGAAATAGAGGAAAACTCGCCTTACTTTATCGGACTAGGCAAAAGTATTTCAGAAATTTTATTTCTAAAACCAAAACGTTCTTGAGTATATGAGTATAGTGAGTATGAGTATAGTTCGCAATGTAGAGTGAATTGCTTGACATAGTGTGGAACAAAAAAGAATTTTCCGGGAAGTTCCCGGTGGAATCCGGAAAGCAATTTTCCGCGGATGCTATTTTTCGTCATATCAATGTCGTTATAATATATATTTGCAGCAACCAGAAAATGTACTTTGCGGATCAAACCGGGAACTTCCCGGAAAAATGTTTGCTGAGTGGCACAGAATTTGGGCCCGGCACATTCACTTCCACTTCCATAATGGTGACCGTGCTTCAAAACTTTAATTTTTCTTCACACGATTTTTCAAAAACTGGAACACACCGTGCCGTGCGTGGTGCGAGCCGCGTGATCACTCATGCTTCGACGGCGTCGATCTTCCAAATGTCGCACGCCGGTCGAAAAAATCGGTGGTCCGCTACTACTTGCAACCTGCGCGCCAATGGAGCGGACTGGTGAACAACAGCGACTCGTGTGTGGAGCCACTGAGCCCTGCTCTGGTTTCGGGAGGCTGATTGATGGCTTCTAATCAGGCGGGACAGCGCGACAATGCCCGGTTTGATGTCGCCATGTCCCATTATCCGACATAATCTCGCAAAAATCACCGCACCCTCCAGCAAACGCGGATAAGGGAAGGGCACGTTTTGAAACCTAGCAGTCGTCGAAGGTCTGGACCGAAAAATCGGAATGAGGGTCCAGCATTAGAAAGGTGAAAATAACGTGAAAGTCGTAAAATATCATAAGGCTTCCATTGACTCTGGCACAATAAAAACGTTCGGTAGTCTGAAGAGAAAATGAGAGTACTTTTTGGGAAAGAGTTTGGCACGCGATCATCTCGGTGATCATTGACCGATTCGGAGGTGACAACGAGGCCGTCCACGTGAGTGATTGAAGTGGCGAAGCATATTTTGGAATTGACGTGACTGAAAGGGAACGCGTCCGCAACCCCCGTTAATAACAACAAAAAAAGGCGGCCACACGCCTTCAGCTCTCATTTCTATTATGGTGGCAAAATTTCGTTCTTGCGAGAGAAAAAAACCCTTTGTATCAATTCTTTTTTTTCTCTCCTCTTCCAGCCCACCAAAATTGCGAAATCATTTATGGAACCCCTAATATTCGGAATTTGACTGGAACGAGCCCCGGAAGCAGATGAACCTCGCCCACCCTGTTGAAAAATCACGGAATAAATAGTATTTTACCCGTTGTCATCGAGCACAGCAGCGCGGCTGACTTCAGAAAATTAATCAAGTCAGCCACATTTTTTTCGGCAGCGAATAACCACTCATTTTGTTTTCTACAAAACCTCCAATCGCACACGCCACTCCTGGAAATGCGCGAAACACGCAGCTTTCCCCCTATTCTTTTGCTACACTACTTTTTTTTTATTGTGTTTCCTCTTTTTTTTTTCGTTTTTGCAAACCCTACCCTCAATCGCTCCATCACTTTGGCAGGTCACGGGCACGCGGCGCACGCGCGCGGTCTCCCGATTTTTAGAAAACTCTTCGCCATACTACTGTGTGAATGCGACGGATTCGTTGTATTGGGGTGCGAAGTGCGCCACCCCTCAGTCCTCCCCCGACCACACCCCTTCGCTCTCCGCACTGCGGCCGCGGCTCAGCGGTGATGTGTCCGCTCTGAGGAGGCAGTCCTCTTACTTCACTTTGATAGCATAGGTCTCCATATAGACCTGTGGTTTTCACGTGGGTATACGAGCTACCCCGCTACTTGCGAGCCTCCAGGTGTAAAGACAGAACGTTCCCAGGCGTTTCGCTTGCCACGTTGGAGCCTGGCCCTGTCTAAACACGGCAAAATCCTCCGGCACTGCTCTCATGACTCGTACGTTCGACAGCGTCGGACCGAAACCCAAAGCAACAAATATAATTTTCCGCGAGAGGCAGCGCGCTGTGCGGAGAAGATGTGCCCGACGCCCCGGGGCGCGCGGCCCGCAGGATGCCGGTCCGCGGGATGTCCCGCCGCGGCCGGCTCATCTGCCGGCCTAATGCCCCACTAATAACCGCGCCGCAGCCCGGCTCGCCAGGGTTCATTACTCCCATACTTACTGCGCGTGCATTAATACTAATGTTCCTATGTACTACGCAGGAAACGGGCCCTGCAAAAGCCAAATAATACTATTGGCGCTACACCGCTCAAAAATGTGGACAACCGACAGACATGCTTCTCCTAGCCGACACTATCAATTGACGTCCAGCCGATGCACACAGCGCTTTTCCCGAGGCTTTTCCAGCAGCACGAGCAGCACTCCGTCCGCAGCTGGTCCACCGCGGAGCGCGCAGCTCCTCCCCGTGCATAATGCGATGAACCCGATGACGACAAATCCATCGCGGTGATGTCCGGTTGTATCGCTTTACACACGACGGACGCGCCGTGGCCGATTACTTCCCAAATATCTAAATGGTCCACCTCCTCTCCTCCCCCGTTGTTTACCGAGCGCGTCGGGGGAGTGTAGTGGGTGGGCGTGCGCGCGGCAACCGGATCGACGAAACCGGCGCGAATCGATGTATCGAGACCAAACCGCAGCCGCCCCCACGGCGTCCGCTAATCTCTGTCGCGTCCGTTACTGTGCCCTGCTGTGCTGGACACGCGGCTCCCGGCTTCGTATGCAAACGCTAGTGTCATTATCATATCATATTAGATACTATGATATCAAATCAGAACAATGACAGTAACAGTCTCCCTTTCACGATATAAAATGTAATTTTTGTGAATGTGAGGAAACGATTGAGGATGAGGAATACTAAGTCGGTGCACGCGCCGGGTGGGTGGGTTGTGTCATCGGTTGTGTCTTCTCACAGAGGAGCCGTGGCGCCGACAAGCAGAGGGAGCAAGCAAACTCGCGTGTACCGGCGTGTGTGCCGAAATACTCGGTACAAAAAATATATGTTTGAAACATAAGCACAGGGGGTAAATGTATGACTTCCCTTTAAACGCAAAAAGGTTTTATTATTTTGTGATGCAAACCCGTTGAGGCAGTTAAAGCAGCTACCAGACCAGATATAAAAATTTAACCCCTATTCAAGCAAAATGGACAACAGTTGCGCAGATGCCCTTCCAGCGGCAGTTTTCATAGAGCACATGTCGTCGGCGCGTCGCGACACACATTCTGTTAGATGATATGAGTTGAATATGACGCGGCAGGGATGGCGATGGGGGGGGGGGGGGGGGGGGAGGAGGCGATGAGCAGCCAGGCGGCGCGAGGGGTGACCTGTGCTGTCCATTGCTTTGTTGGACCATCACGGCAGCAAGGGGTCGCCTCGCCTCCACGTATGAGCAGCGCTGCCGGGCCATCCGCACGGCCATCCGAAATCCCCGGCACGAAAAAGGATGACGATGATGGAGAAGGCGACAGGAAATTTGACACCTCGGACACGATGAGGCACACTCCTTTCTTTATTGTTATTATTTTCGTTTCGGACACACGCCGCTGCCTCCGCTGTTTGGCGTACAACAGTCGGTAGGTTGGGGCGGGAGCGGGGCCACGCCACTGGCGTGTGCTCGCGATACGATGACCCCTTGATCTACCAGTTAGTTGAGGATTGTCTGTGTGTCTGTGTGTGTGTGAGAGGGCGAGTGTGTGGCCGGCAGATGGGCGTGCTGCCGATGCCGCTCGATGCCGTCCTGTTGAACCCATTAACAGTGATTATACCCATAATTCACCGAGTCGATCGCGCGATATGAATGAATATGCCGCCGTCCTTGTCGCATCTCGCGGTGCCAGTGCGCGCAGTGAGTGGGAGGAGGGTGGGACGTTGCGCTCCTCTCACTCGCACACCCAGCGCTCACTGACCGGCTGCACAGAACCACTCTGTACTGTACGGTGCGGATCTCAGTGGGTCGGGTCAGGTCCGCTGCTGCCGCGATAAAGTAGCGGGGCCAAGCCACATATGTAGTATTAACTCACTTTCGTCTCCTGGGAAAGTAAAGGATTGCCCCTCTTGACCAGTACGAACGACATGGCAAGCCCCCGCCCCGCCCCTCACACCCGGTACGAGATTTCTCACACTCGGTCCGAAACAAGAAGACTTCCAGTGTCGGCGGCAAGTCGTAAACCTAATATGTTTATTGTCCATTTTGCTCATAAGGCCGACGACTGCTGGCCCGCCCAGCCAAATAGCGGCCATTCATTTGAGGGAAAACAAAGGACGAGCCTCCGCGGTGTGTGAGTGTGTGTGTCTGCAGTTGTGAGTGTGAGTGCGTTTCCCGGCTTGTCAATACAGACACGGTTCACCGTCCAAAAGGGGTGAAGTGGGAGGAGTCGCCGCAATAAAATAGAGGCAAAGGGGGATGGATGCGCGACTTCCGCGGCCCCGCCGCCACCGGAGAGTGCGCCGCGGGCCGCGGAGTCTCGCTGCGCTTGTGCAATCCTAAATAGACATAATAGACGTGAGTTGTAGCTCCTTGGAGGAGGATAAGCGAACCCGGGGCTTGTACCCTCACCAACAAGGAACATCAGAATTTGATGAGTATACCTTGCGAACAATTGGGTATGTTTTGTAATTGCGAATCTATTTGCGAACCAATTGCGAAGGATTTTCTTTGAAATGCGAAAAGTCCATCGCAATCACAATTCTAAAGAAATTTCTTCGTAGGCTCTCAAAGCACCCAAATCCTTCGCAGCGTGAACAAATCTTTCGCAAGGAATTATAAACGTAAACAATTCCATCACGGAACAAACTTT